>NC_064304.1:16368763-16682372 GCF_023373825.1 Bactrocera dorsalis | reverse complement strand
TGAAGCTATAACATTTTCTTTGTGGCAATTTTATGGATTCCATTCCAAAAGAACTATGCCGGTTTACCGATCAAGAATGAATCAATTCAATTTTCAGTAAGGGCATTCTGCATTAACCAGACCAAATGGTAGTCATAAGTTGCAAGGATTGGGCTGTAAGGCAAGTGAGGCAAAACTTCCCAACCTCTATTTCGCAAATAGTTTTTCAACGGTCGCTGCAATTTCTTGAGTTGTTGCGACTACCGTTCCGACATACGAATATACTTGCTGAAAAAGACGCACAAAGACAGTAGCTTTCACATGTTCGGAATATTGGAATAATGGAATACTAATCAACTTACGCCATCTCTTGACACGCCGTACGAATATAGTTTTAGACCCAATATTCATATCATTATTATCAACGGTTACTTTACTTTATTTATTATTTGTTATTTATACAGAAATCTCGAGAAACTAAATACAAATTTCCTTATAAAAGACTTATAAATAAATACATATTTTTCATAATAAAATAAATACATACACACATTATTAAAGCTTACATACATTTAAAAGAAAAATGCTTATCTTATTTAAACTTGATTTGCGTACATAAAATTTGGCGGCTAAGAGTGCAAAGTATAAATAAGATTTTCAAATACTAAGTGCTGGAAAAATGTAAACAACGTGTCTCTAATTTCTCTAAAAAATCGAACTATGGACTTTATTCTTTTGTGCATTTTAATAAGTTAATAGAGTAACACCTATAGCAGATTGTGAATTTTTTAAAAGTAATATTTACCTATATTTTGTTTACTCTTAAAAAAAATGTCATATTTCTTAAAAAAATAGATCTAGCTCACTCATTGTCAGCCATTTAAGAAATAAACTATTAATTCTTCCTAATAAAGAGAACAGGAAGAGTTTATTATTGTTAGATACTATTAAAAACTATGAGAACATTTATAACGATGTTAAAATTTATATAAATATATTTTTTTTTTAAACAATATCAATTAAGTACAAACTAAGAACCATAGTAATGTTAAAATACATTTCTATTTCTCACTTCCTCCACTCAGCCATAACTCAAGGTGTAACCCATATTTTCCATTAATGTTTCCTTAATAGCAGGTTGAAGTGCCCGTTGCATATATGTAGTTAATAAGCCTCGTACACCCATTGAAAAAATCTTCTCCAATTCACTTGAGAAAGCGTCACCCACCTCATCTCGATCGCGCACATTTTCTCGCTCGAAGTCATCGCTGAAAAGATCTGCAAAAGCTCTAGCATCTGGAGCTATTAAGTCTTGCAAGTCATCGGATATGCTGAGTATGTCATCATTGAAACTGAACTCATCTCTCCAATCGGTTTTACTCATTTCTGGCCGAAATTGATTACTCTCGCGTTTTTCGCGGAACTGCGCACGATCCAAATTCTCATTATCACGTGTATCATAGAATACATTTTCATTAGACTGTTCATTTTCGCGCCAGTGACGGTCGTGACTCCGGCGATTTGTTTTTTGGTACTTCTCACTTCGTATATCATACGCATAGGGATTGTAATATTTACGCCAACGATTTCCAGATGCTTGTGTTTGCGTAGCGGCAGTACCCAATACCACATGAGGCTCGGAGAGTTCTACAGCTGGTGGTTTCACTGTTCCCTGAGTGCCAGTTTCACTTTCAAAACCAAATCGACGCTTTGAATTTTGCCGCAATCTCACACCGGAAGGACCCTGACATCCGTGAGCAAAAACTGATATAAAACCAGGTTCAGCGAAATGAGAATCCGTGCGCACCGAAGCGGCACCAATTCGGCGCGATTCCTCATTTGCGACATTTTCAAAACCAATGGGAATGGTACGAAATTCAATACCGGCTCGACGTAAGCGTAAAATCATGTGACATTTACCACCAGTTGGTTGTAGTACTACTTTGCCACTAATTGTCAAATCGGGGAATATGAGACGGGTGTCCAGTGTTGAGTTTTGTGTACTGAATCTGCATTTATCTACCTCAACCCAACGCGCACTAGTCGATTTCGACGGCAGACGCACTCTCAAATCCTCAACGTCTACACTGGAGACGGCAGCTAATTTATGTGGTTGCCTTCTATTATACGAGTAGTCTGTGGAGAACAAATTATTGAATCTGCCCATGTATGCCGGCGACTCGCTTTGAGGTTGGCGCTGAATATTTTTTGCATAATAACCTCGATCACCACCAGAGTAAAAGTCATCTTCTGGTTCACTATTTTGACCGTAGAATGTTTGATAGAGTGTGTATGGAGTTTCACCAGAGAATGATCTTGAGCTTTTCGCTGGTATGCTACGGCGACGCATGTGCTCTAAGGCATTTTCTAAGCGACTCGAACACCTTTGTTGTTTGTAGGGTTGTGCAATAACATCTGAAAGAGATGGAGGTAAAGTATAGAGATGTTATGGAATGTAAAATATATATAATATTTCCATAATTTTTAGTATTTTAATAATTGCATTCTAATTAAATGATCTCACTACTTTTACAAAGCATTTCACGAAATTTAGCAATCTTATGATAATATCCACACCTTTCACGCTCTCCAAGATCCAACAAATTTTAAAACCTCAAATCAGAAAGTATATAAGCTGATTATCCAATCCGAAGAGCATCTTCAATAAAAAACTAGCCCATGAAATTAAAATTTTGTTTATTGTTCTGCCTATTATTGAGAAGTGCGGCCTTGAACCGGTTTTCATAAAACTCTTATAAAAACCGAATGAAATCCTCTTATATAGCTTTCTTTATTTATTTTAAAAAGACCAATATCCTTCCAGTCTTCAAATTCCTTAAGCGGTTAGCCCCCTCAAAGAAGAAGTTTACAATTTATTCTGGGTGTAAGGAAAGAGAAATTGATTTGATTGATTTTTCTCTCTCAAGCCTTATTAAACCATATTTGAGTGTATAAGAGAATTGTACATTGATTTTGTATTTTGATAACAAATGGTCGCTATTGCATCGCTTCGGAATCAACTTTTTAAGAGGGATTCTACGGGCTAGAGATCTTCTTGGAGTTCAAATTATTTGAAACAATCTAAAAAATAAATCTTAAAGACTTGCCAGTAAATAGCATATTTTTAACCTTCGAATGAGGTAAACGGTTTGTCCAGAAAGTAATGGGACCGAGTCGATTTATTGAAATTTATTGAACCCATCGTTACAATTCTTTAAAAAAAAACTTTCAACATAGGCTCCTTCTGCGTCGATGCAGCGCTGCCAGCACGATTTCCAAGCATTGAAGGCGTCACGGAAGGCATTCTCCGAAATAGCCTTGAGAGCCGAGCTGCATGCTGCTTGGAACCTCTTTTATCGGCCTTTTCAGGCAGCGAAACAAAATAGTCCGAAGGGCCACATCTGGGCTGAGGGCGGCTGCGGAAGCGTTAGGATGCCGGCCTTGGTTAGGTAGCTGTTTACAAGAAAGGCGGTGTGAGCCGGGGCGTTCTCGTGGTGTAACTTCCAATCGGCTGCGATGTCTTGTCGGACCCGATTGACCCTTAGTTTGAGTCTCTTGAGGACTTTCACGTCAAACTTTGCGTTGACGGTTTATCTGGGAGGAACAAATTTATGGTGGACAATGCCTTTGATGCCAAAAAGACAATGATCATTGAATTTGCTCATTCTTAAGGTGTTTATCAGCGACCTCTTCCCGGCCCTCCAAAAAGGTCTGGTACCACCAAAACACATCACTTTTTTCTAAAGTAATATCTCGGTAAGCCTGCTTTACCATATAAACGTCTCTGTCGCAGATTTACCGAGTTTCACACAGAATTTAATCGCGTGCCTCCGCTCTAAGGAACGCTTCATTTTCGGCTTGCACCACTCATGGAAACACCGAGCACGAAAATCTTTGTCCTGACTCTCCAGGGCTCGGAGTCAACAGACCAACCGCTCATTTGTTAACTAGGAACGCCCTTTACCGAATCCTGTCAGTGCGCGCTGGCTCCGAAGTATAGTCGCGGCTGAAAAAAATCAATCCTATTACTTTCCGGACAAACCCTATGTACGCCAGCTTTTTCTCCCCAAGAAGCATGCAAACTGATCGTTCAAAACCTAGATAAAGATTTTATACATCATTTTATGATATTTTAAAGGGTATTATAGCTGAAGACAGATAAGGTTTTTTCTTTATTTAGTTTACCGACACTTTTGCGCACAATGGCGGACATGTGAATTTTACTTTATTTTTTAACGAATTTTTCTTTATGTTGTAATCGTATAAGTATAACGGGTGACTTGTACAGCTTTCAGTATATAAGCCATTTAGATCAGGAAAAAATCTCAACGGAAAATATTTGTACCGATGTTTTTAATATAACTGTATGTATACATATAAGTATGTCTCACAAATAAATGCTTTACAGTCATTTATGTAAATTGGTTTATATACGAGGATTTTTCTACATTTAACTAGATCTCATTTCAATACCCGATACTTTTGTACAAGCCAAGTTTAAGTTAAACATGAAAAAATTAAATAAATTGAATCTGCATTTGCTTAGCAAGTTCACATTGTTCACTGAATTACTCTTTTTGAAAAACATTTTTAAGTATCAGCTTCAGTTTTCAAAAGACTCCCCAAGAACTTTTGTATTTTAATTTCGTTACAAAAATTGAAGAAATGAATAGTGATATACTTTTACACATTAAATTATTATTTATATCCTGTTGCATATTTTGTTTCACACTGTCGGAATAGTATTCAATTTAATTATTCACTTAATCACTTAGCTTAAATATCGAAAATATGGCACTTATAAGTTAGCATACAATTTCAGCACACATAATTTTATTTTTACTAAATACCTTCACATTTGCTTAGTAGGATCACATAAAGAAATAACAATACTGCTTTTAAAAATGGCACAGGATATTTCTTTTTAGTTTTCATTTTAGAAGGCATAAGCATTTCGTTATGCACGCCCGGACTTTTGGTTTTGTGAAATTATTGTTATTTTATTATTAATTAAAATAAAAAGTCTTTGATTTCGGCACTTTCCCGAAGTCGCGAAATACACCATAAATTTAAGCAAGACCGTTCCGTTCTCCTCTGTTGCACTGTCGAAAATGGTATTAAAAGTGGCACGTTGAATTGTGAAGCCTCCACCACTGAGTACCGAAGAAGTTTAAAGACATTGTGCTTCTTGTATTATAGCGTGAACGAAAGCGCAACTGGAACCAAAAACTACCTATTACATGTAGTAAGTACCATACATACATATACACATTGTATGGATGTATGTACGCATGCCCAAATGAAGATTTCTATAACTTAAACCCATGTCACTGTCTCATTGTCGACACTTCCAGCACCTTCGAGTTCAGTGAAAGTGTTTTCCACAACAAATAGCCATTGCAAGTTTACTTAATATGTACATACAGATGTAGTTGTATTCAAGTTCAGCGCCGTTTCATGAAACTCCACAAAAGCGGGGTAATTACATACTTGTATGTATGTATGTATACTTGATGACAATAGGCGAGTGAAAACAATAATTTTCTTCACGCATATTCTACAGATCGGCAATGTCATACACCAGATCTCAATTCAAATAAGAAAGTAAAAAGGGCACGATCAAACGTATTGCAAAATCCATCAAATCTGAACCTATTCTTATTAACTTAGCTGAAATTTTCATACAAACGATGAGTTTGCATGGTAGCTACTTCTTATAGTTATCCGATATCGGCGATTTCTACAAATGAGCAACTTTTTGGGAAGAAAAGGATCTCGGAAAAATTTTAGATTGGTATCTCAAAAACTAAGTTTCTAGTTCGCATAACTATATACAGACAGGCATGGCTAAATCGACTCCATTCGGAACGCTGATCATTTACCATATCAACACACATACATATGTATTCATATATTTGATATAGCCCCCACCATGTTTCCAAACTAATGGCAAATTTAATATTCCCTGTTTAGGATATAAAAAAAGAGGCATATAACCCTAGCATACCCCTCTGATATTATTTAGTGCAACAACAGTTACACTTACCTTCATATCAATTACATACAAATATTCAATGGAAAGAAAAACTGGTGAATCCAACGAAACCGTTAGTGAATATTTTTATTTTAGTTTTCACACACAACTTCCATTCTGCCCCACACTCCACGCTACCAACACCCACAACAAACGATCGTGCGACTAAAGACATGGTTATAGATACACATATGTATGTATGTATGTATGTACATATCTGTACATAATTTTATGTATTTTCATAAAACTTGCACAGCATATTTTGTTGAATGGTCTCACTAACTAAATTTAATGTTGAGGTGCGGAAGATGCTTGCCAATGTAACTATGTACATATGTATAGTATATGTATGTATACTGGAAGGTTTTCGAGTCTGCATACTTAAACAATTATATTCACGAAAGTTCATAATTTTTGTTTGAAAACGTGGGTGTTGCAAAAAATACATCAAAACAAATTTTGGAATTAAGCATTTATACCCATGTTAGCGAGCGGACGTAAGATATTATTTGTGAATCGAATTTATAGAATCGTCGAAATAATATTTATAAATATGTACTTACATGAGGACTTATAATTTGCTGATATTTTCAATAATATTTAGATATAACAGACAGGCAAAAAATTAGAAAACTACGACTTCGTGGCATAACAACACCTAAAGCAGAGATTTAAACAAAATATCTATTGATATCCAATTATAAGTACATACATCTTTAACGATACGTCTTATGCTTCAGGGAAAATTTGTCAAACTCAAGGAAAAGTCCAAGAGTACCGGTGATATATTTCTAAATCGGATATGTTAAATATAAATTTATATATACTCATATACAATATTTAGATAAAGTTTGAGAACGAGAGCCATACATAACAATGCCATTTGTAGGGTGAGCTGCTGAGTTCTTATAACAGTAATGATCAAGAATGATAGATTTTCTATGATCGATCAAGAATGATAGATTTTCTATCATTCTTGAGTAATGATCAGCTTGAAATCTAGAGAGTATGTTAAAATATTTGATAATGTACTAAAAATGAAAGTATTGAATACGGCTTGTTCCTGACCCTACCTTACAAGCTTTATTTACATTTCCTTCTTGTTGGTAACTATTATTTATTAAAAACACATGAGTGGGCATAATTTAATATATGTATATAACTGAATACACAATCTGAGTTACAAATATTTCGTGGGAGTTTTTTAAATTATGTAATTTGCAACTATGCGAACTTATGAATACGTAGGTTGGCTTTCATATATCGGAATTTGGCAAACCTGTTGTGTTATTTATAATAAGCTTCAAATATTCTTATACATAATGGAATAAGATCATTTTCAAGCGATTATTTTTTACAACTCTCGACGTGGATTATCTCAGCAATAGTGCTTCGATGAACTTAATTTAATTTTGTGCGATCGGACTCCATCAAGATTCAGTGTTAAAGATCATTTTCGTGAAGGCCGCCCGTATTGCATGAACGTTTGACTGTAAATTTTTTTTTTCACGTTGGAGTTCACACAATTTGTCGATCGCTCAAAAAAATGGCTCGTGTTGATTAGGTGAAAGAATTAAAAAAAAAAATACAATAACGGCCGAATTCGACAAAAGTTGTTCGCGCACGTAGTACTTCCAAGCAATTGGTTGCCTGTTTTTTGGAAAAACTGGACATATCGCATATACAACTAGAACAACGCAGAACAATAAATTGTAAGTAATACACAACTATCTTTTAGCCAGTTGTGTTTCAAGAAATCAGTAAAACCAGCTGCTGAAGACGGATCACTCTTCATCACGACAACGCAAACTTCCACACAACGGCTGAAACAACTGCATTTATAAGCACTCAAACCATCACTTTGATGAGTCATCTCACTTAGGACCGAATGACTTCTTTTTATTCCACTACGAAAAAGTTAAGCTCAGAGTTCAACGTTTTTCGACACCTGAAGAGGCGGTTGATACGTTCAGAACGCATGTTTTTGAGAAACCTCAATCAAAGTGGCAAAAATGCCTCGACAATTGGTTCAAACTAATGCTGAAGTAGATATACATACATATATGTACACATTTTGGAAAACAATAAAACGATTTTGGATGATTAAAATTTGTTTTTGTTTTCGAATGCCGAAATATTAAAGGTAACCCATGTATACATGAATATGTATATTTACACAGTTATACTTAGCGAAAGTTCCGATATTTATGTCATGGTCTAATAGACGACATCTCGACAAGTGAAGCAACTTTGTAAATTAAATTTTGTAACAAAATTATACGAATATGCGTGTATGTGGGTTGCGAAAACATAAAATATTGACAAAAGTGTGCGAAACAGAGGTAATTGTCCGAACAGCAACGCAACTACATATATACATATTTTCGTCAAGTAATAGATAAAAAATGGTAATATGAGCAAACCAATACAGCAATGTACACCTTGTAAAATTAAATAAAATTGAACTGGTCTCGAAACGGTATGCCAATAAAGGAAACAAGTGATATTGATTTTTGTTTTTTTTTTTTAATATTAATTAATAGTTAACTTCCCCACAATGCTTTCATTAAAATATTAATTTATTTTGTTCTTAGAAATCCGTTTTGAAAAATAATTTCGCTGCATTGGGCTTAAAAGCTGTGAAAACGTTTTTAAATACATATGTATGTATGTATTATGTGCTACAAATGTACTATATAATCCATACTACATTTTTGGCTAAGGTTTTTGCTTTCACGTTTGTGATAAAGAAGCGCGTGCCATTGCGTCGCACCTGGTTGACTTTGAGATGATTAAACTCGTGAACAAGTCTGTGATTAGTGTGTTTTTGATTCAGCTCATTAATATTTTGTAAATTCTATAAAACCATGTAGCGACACTAAATGATCAGCAATTTGTATAGTTTCGCAACAAATCAGTAACAGTACTCACATAAAAAATAATAATGAAATCTTGTATATTTATAGACATACATACATACATACATATATATATATATATACACATATATAGTTGTATATAAATATTATATATATTTATCAATTTCAACGCCTCAGGAGTTCTACATAATCAACAAAAATGTATACGTATACTTCATCAGTCGCTTTCTCTATTTTTTTTGAAGATTCTAAAAATTATTGATGTGTGTGGGCGCTATCTTCTCGATCTTCTTGGATGCACTTATTCAACATATAAGAGTTTTTTAGTTCGAGTAGACTCTAACTTTTAAAGCACTTAACTCCTTTTTATGCAAAATATGTTGCTAAATCCTTGATATATTATTACAATAGCAGAAAAATATATTCTCTAAGTATTCGCATATTTTTCTGGCTCTTACCAAAAAACGAATTACCATAACGATATTTCTTTTCTCCGGACGTTACTGTTTAAAATCAAAATAGAATAAGATTTAGATCAGTGCTTAAATATTGACGTGTGCTGATTTTTGGCAATGTTCAGTGTGTAAAAGTTTCAATGTTATACACATTCTTAATGACTTTCTTATTTAAAACTTTTACTACTGCATTTAACATTTGTAACTAACTCTAAACACAATTGCATTTTTTGTTTGACATTTTAATTGAAGTGTTTTACTAGTTTTTACGTGTCTTCGAAATTATTTCAACCTTGAATTAGTTCCGTCAAAAAACTAGTTTATAATTGGCCTTACCTTACCGTATGTACTTGAAAACGTGTAGTATTATTACTTTTCCACTTTTACTAAAATAATTATTTGCAAAATTTCGCTCAACAACAATTTCTCTAGATTTTACTGAAGAGTTAAAGTTATAAATGCTCCATATGCATATGTATGTATGTATATGTGCATATATGTATTTTTCCAATGCCAAACTAACAAAAGAGAGGTTATCAATTCAGTGAGTGTTGAAGCAGTAATTATTATTTTTATAACTTGAACAGGGTATACTCGCATTAAGTTTCTCACGAAGTTTGTAACGCTCAGAAGGAAACGCCGAAACCTTATACATATATATGTGTAAAGTATATAGCTATATATATGTACATATATAAATGACGCTAGTTTACATCAATATTACGATTGTGATATTATAGGCTGTTTCTTACTAATTTTTGATTGATAAACCCGAAATGATAGTGAACATTTCTTAACACATAAAATTTGTTGCGTTGTAGTCAAGGTGTGTAGGGATCAAAGTACAACTATTTAGTAAAATGTAAAAACAGCTATACTTTGAGGAAAATTTTAACTTAAATTCGTAATCAGGACCCCTCAAATACCCCAGAGACCTTTTAGCACATAAGTCGCACATTTTTGTTTCAGATTTGTTGAGTAGTTTAATCAGCATAGCCATATCCATCTGTCTGTACATACGCAACAGTTTTAAAGTAAGTATCAGTCTAAAAATTTTACACTCTTCCTTTTCTCCCCAAGCAGCAACCCATATGTCGGAACGGCTGATGTCAGAACTGGATAGAATATGAATTTCATACAAAGTAATGCATATTTTGCTATTAAAATAATTATAAAATATTACTTTATTTAATTAAGCATTCGATTTATTTTGTATACTTAAACATATTTTTTGATTTGCAGAGTCATGGCTTTGGTTTTATAATTTAGTTTTGGTATCTTCAAACACTATAATAATGTAGGTTTAATTACTAAAGTCTGCATATGGTTTAGCAGTTATTAATTTGTTAAAAGTTTTTTTTTTATTTATTTTTAAGCGCGAGAAACTTTAATTAAGGGCATTATGTGTTTGGTGTAGTGTCACGCATGTGCACAACAGTTATATACTAGTTAAAGCAACTCTCGTTCATTGCCCCATAAAAGAAATTTTGTTTTTACAGTTTTTACGGCTGCGCAATTTTCGTTGCTTATTTGAGCGCCCAACAATCACAACTTATTGTAAATTATAAAAAATGTGCCAGTAACCAAAAGTTGTTAGGCATGGGCACGCCCTGCAGTGAAAATTAACTCTCTTTCAACAATACAAATATACATACAGATATTCTGAAACCATATATGTATTTAGGGTTATGTATACAGGTATAAATGATTAGGATGACACGACAGTTGAAGTCCGGGTCCTGCCTGTCCGTCCGTCCGTGCAAGAAGTTATGTGGGCAAACGGCCCCGCCCTCTAATAAGTTTAATGTATATATCAACTAAGCTACAAGAACCGAATTTATGTACCGTCAATATTATAAAAATTCCTACCGACGGTGTGGAAATGGCTGAAATCAGTTGATAACCCCGCTTACTCCCCATATAACAATACTGTTAAAATTGTTATATTGGGGTGTCAAAAAAGTCTTGCGGAATTTTTATTGATATTTATTTTTATTTTTATTTTGTTTTTTTATTTTTATTTTTTTTTTTTATTTTTCTATGCCGGTCTCTTTCGACAAATTCAGCGATTTTATCACAGTTACAGTGGAAATATAGGCGAAATCGGGTTACGGCCTCGCCTACTTTCCACATAACACAATTTTGAATTCCATTTGAAACTTTCGCTTTCCATTATACAAATCAAGAATCAGTTACTATATCAGAATAAAACTTTGCACGAATGCATTTGAGGTGTGCCACCTTATGACAAAAAAGTAGCTGAATCGAACCGAAACTGCTCAAGCCCCTAGCACTTATGTATAGTTGACTTTTTACTGCAAATATCGGTAAATGTGTGCGATTTCCTGACAGTACAATAACTGTGTGGGTTGAATCGGGCCAAAACTTTCCTTAGCTCCCATCAGTGTACATCAGTGAATATGTGAGTTATCGTAATAAAATTAAGAGAGCGTGTTTTTCGTATAACGGCGCATATTTGTACTTAGAAGGAATAAAATCGGGTGAAAACTCGCTCCAGACCCCATATAACCCAAATGTCTCATGTACATAAAGATACTCCTCTGGCTTTAGTCCTTGCAAGTTGCAAGAGTATGAAATATTCGGTTATACCTGAACTTAGCTCTTCCTTACTTATTATGACAATTTGACACTTCCACATCTTTCAGTTGAAAAACTACAACTTTATAAACTTGAAAGGGCATTAACATCATTTTATATTTAATTGGCAACACACCTAATTACTTATGTATATACATACATAGATAAATATATCTTTATCAGCATATACATATGTACACATATAATAAACACCTTGCTGAGCAGGTGGCCTCAGCTATTGTTTAGCGACGGGTGGCAAGTAGTGCTCGTCTACCAGCAGGGATAGTCCACAAATGGTCTGTCCATTTACCACAATTGCATTTATCCACTGGTGTGACATCTTAGACATGGAAGTGATACTTTGGCCAACTTGACTTTGTCTGCACTTGTCGTTTCACACTTGCGACACACTGTCGGATGTATTGTCTAACTGTTTCAGCTCATCTCATTACTTAATTGGCCATTGTTGCAGATATACTGCGAATTCAATTCCACTATACATCAATGCCTTATGTTTACATAAATGCATTTGACCAACAATAAGTGGAACTCAGTAGCTGTTAACTTAATTACTATAAAATATTGTATACACATCCACTGGGTCGATTTTTTTTTAAGAGAATAGTGTTTAACATAGTCGTTACTTTAATCTTTCTAAAACTTCACTTTCATTGTATGAACAACGGATAAATTAACCTATTACCCATTTTTAACACCCTAATTTTAACATTTCTAGCATTACTTTACACTCAAGGTCAAAATTGACCCGGATTGATCCAATATAAATTAAGCACGCAAACCATATCGAAAAAATCACCTGATTTATGTTACAGGCTGTTCCTCGGGTAAAAAAAAACCTTTTTCCAAATTTTTTTCTCATATAAAAACTGAAATATTTTATTGTTACAAACATACACAAATAAAAAAGAAATTCTAAAAAAAATATTTTAAACTCGGTGGCCCCTCGGAAAAAAATGCATCTGCGTTGGCAATATAATTCCTTACAGGATCATTTAAAGTGAAAAAAAAATATTAGTTGAAAAATCAACTTAGAACTTGGACGAAGGCAAAAAAAACAATTGAAACAGACATTTTACCAAATAATTTAAATTTCAGTGAAAATTCCGTGACATTTTTTTTCAAATCCTTCGCCCAACTCCTTAAGAACTGTATCTCAAAGACCCGTGTAAAATTTTATGAAGATCGGTTGCGTAGTTCTCGAGAAATCTTGCCAACCAACTTCAAAAACGCTTCGAGAAAAACGTAAACGCGTTTAAGCGCACTTAGCCTAGCTACCATCGAGCGCACAAGTTATCAAAGCTGTATCTCCGAAACTATTACTCGGATCAAACCCGTAAACTCATGTAATCTCTTAAGTATGCGAAAACCCTGCCCATAGTGTATACCGCCGTGTGACGCTCTCGATTGAAACTTTAATGAATAATAAAATCGAATATAAAAGAAAAAGATGTTTTCTTTAAAACGATAAGAACTTTTCAACTCATCAACAATTTTAATTTTCGATTTTCCATGCAAATTCCAAATGCACATTTTATACCCTTATAATTTTATTTTAAGGGAGATGCTTCTACACATACACTTTTGTATACATTAAAATAAAAGTACATATTTACCTTTATTTTAGTGACACTATGAGCAATAACTTCCTCATCATAACGCTCAGTGAGTTAGCACAATTTCCTGCTGCGGATTGCCTAACTTCCTCAATTATTTTCCTGTACACAACATTGATCTGAGCCATTTCGCCTGCAATTTTATGAACTTCCTTTCAGCGGCACTGTTGCGCCTGATTGCCACAAATAGACACATTGAATTTTCACATCCACACTCATTCATGCTTACATACTATATAATTATAACTGTAATATTTTTATTTATGCTTCTTTCAAATTTCAGACAAACTATGCTTCGAACGTTGGTATGATCGAGAATTTGCAATTAGAGGATGTAGTCGATAGCGCTGCATATTCACGAACAAATAACGATGCAGTCGCGAGCATCAGCAATGAGATATCTTCGACGGCTGTAACTCCTGCACCACTTACTACAACAAGCATTCACGGTATGACAAAATCGACGTACTCGCACTCAAACAGTAACAGTCATAACAGAAATACAGCAAACAGAGCAGACCACGAAGAGTGCACTGAATCGGCACACTCACCAATGGAGGCCGACCAAAATGTCGAGATGCCTAGCACTACGTACAAATCACCCTGCTGCCTAACATTTCCTTTGCCGCCGGTGCAAATGCAGTCGTTGGCACCGACGCTATCCATTACAACACCACTTTCCACAGCAGCAGCGGCGGCGGCCAGTAATGGTAGGTGTCAAAACTGAAAGTTTTAGCGATTCGCAAACCGTCTGAAGTCGTTAGGACTCCATCAAACGATGTTTTTCAAGATATTTAACTAGCCACCAAACCTAAAAAAATCACATTTAAATTTAAATTATTTTATACCTTTTAAATTCTAAAAATTCTGCATATACTCGGTGTGTGAATACCGAAGCTGATTTGAGCAGAGAGCACTGGTATGCACACGCCCATGTGCACGCCCATTCGCATCCGCATCCGCATCCACATCATCATCATCACCACCACCACCATCACCATCAGCAAATGAGCGAAGATTTGGTGATGTATACACCACCAGTCGTCTCGGCCACCACATCCGTTTCGGCGACTGCGTCAGCGTCGGCAAGTCCGACATCGATTGGGAAGTTTGGACTCGATAGCTCCACCGAAGAATACCTAAGTGCCCGCGTACACGCGACAACAACATCGCCGTCAGGCAAGTACACCAACACAAATACATACATACATGAACACAAACAGCCAAAGGCACAAACAAATACATATCTTAATATATAAATTATTGCAAGGAAGGATATGTAATCAAATATGAACCAGAGGATAACAAAATGCACAATTGTATAATCTCTGACTTATTCGCTAAACAATCTTTCCACACATTAAATGCAGTCCTTGTTTATTAAAAAATCATATTAGTAGCCCGTTGTTTTTTGGTAAATATAATATATTTTTAATATGTTTATGTATCAAATCTTTATTTTACTTCACTTTTGCTACATTTGTTTGTTGTTGCTGTGTGCATAAGTTTTATAATCGTGTTTTGGATTGTTTGTTAAATAAATATTTTTCCACCCTTCAAAGTGTTCTTAGCACTTTGCTTTCGTTGCCCGAAGGTGTGTGATGGTGATGCTTTTAAAATTTAATAAATTCAAGAACAAACTAAGTATTTAGTGTGGGTGTATGTACAGATATGTTCATAATGGTAAGCGTACGAGTATATACATACATACATAAAAGCATTAAGTGAATTAGAGGAATAATGCAGAATTATTTAAATATTTAGAAGCAATAGAAGATACACAACAAACAATTGGGAATATAATAAATAATACTTTTTTATTTAAAAAAATGGATAGTTAAATTATATAACCTTATTCATATTATTTGTAAGAAATTATTGAAATACATACAACATATATGTACAAAAAATGAGGTCTAGTTTTAGTAATCTGTGTCTCGTTATGTAATAAACGCTATCGCTATATGGCGTTAGAAAGATATGATTTTGTACTTTTTTCGATAAAGACCAATCCCTCAAGAAATTTTATTGTGCCGGTTCCGTTCCGGAAATTTTGATGGCATAGATACATTATGCTCATTTAAATAAAGCTGGACACAAAAACAAGTTCGATTGTATGGATATCAACCGAGTTAACGCAAAAAAACTTCTTTCCATTTCCGAATCGCTCATGAATAGCAGCAAAATCGATCCGTCTTTGAATGGTTATTGTCTCTAACCCAGGATTCGGACCCGTATTGGCAATAGTTGAATCGTTTGAAGAAAGCGAATGTACAGAAGCAACAAACTTTTGCTAATAAATGGCTTTATGTTCCATTAGTTCTATGCCACAGTTGATAAGATCTTATGTATCTAGTTTATAGACCGGACCTTGCGCCAAGTGATTACTAACTGTTCGTGTGTATGGCGATCATTCCTTTCTTTGGCTGGTGAAAAATTCGCCTCAAAAGAAGCTTGTGAAAATCGACTGTCGCAGGTTTTTTGCCAATAGAGGAAAGAATGAGAGTTTCATAATAAAATTTGCTTCAAAACAAGTAAGCAAGAGCTAAGTTCGGGTGCAACCGAACATTTTATACTCTTGCAGCTTGCGCGAATCAATGACAAGGAACACCTTAATTGCTTCTTGATTTGTGCAGGAAAGTGAAAGAATCAGATGGAATTTCAAATTGTGCTATATGTATGTGAAGTAGGCATAGTTGTAGTCCGATTTCGTCCATTTTCGCACTATGACATAGGAATGTGAGAAGAATATCACGAACTAAATTTAGTGGAAATCGGACAGGCAGGCCGCTGGATTTGTGATTTCACCTAAAAGTGGGCAGCATATTTAGCCATTGTTTAGTTTTGGTTCATTATCTGTGAAATTTTTAGTCATAGATGTCTCGCATTTTTAGTAGTTTTTAACAGTACCGTTATATGGGATGTGAACGGGGTTGTCTTCAAATTTCATCCAGTTTTACAGTGCGGTCAGGGGCGGTAAAAGTGTTTTTCTGATCCCGCCCACTTTGCCCACGGGTATGGCTCTTTATACTTTTTCAATTAATAGCGTTTTGTGGGCGTGGTAGTAGTGCGATTACGCCCTTCTACGAAACCCGCCTTACTTTTTTGCCAAGGAACATTTGTACCTAGTTTCATCAGATATCCTAATATTTACTCAAGTTGGATCTTGCACGCATGTAACTTACAATTGTTGTACGCCACAAAATCAACTCACTCACTTTTTTCTCCGCACGGTCGATCAAAAAGTCATCAAGGCCATACAAGGTGTCCAAAGTAAACAGGAATTTTTGAATCTAGCGCCCCTGGCGCCATCTATTTGTCAACTGGAGCTTTAGAATCTGCTATCTTTATCGATTTCATTAATTGGAAGTGAAGTTATTGCGTTTTAAGTGTCAGAATGATTATATTATCGGTACGAAAATGAGCTTCGAACAGAGAGCCAACATTCAATTTCGTTTTAAAATTGGTAAAACTTTTACCGAAACGTTTCAATTGATGAAACAAGTTTATGGCGATGATAGCCTATCCCGTAGCAGAGTGCACGAGTGATTTCAACGTTTTCAAAGTGGTCGTGAGGACATAAATGACGATCAACATGTGGTCCAAGCAAAATCCGTGATCACCGGAAATTCCATCGAAACTGTGCGTGAATTCATCAAAAATCAGCCGAAATCATGATTAAAATTCATGGAAAAAGAATAAAGCATCTCCAAAATATCGATTTATCGCATTTTTACCGAACATTTGGGCTTACGAAAGGTGTGTGCACGGTTTGTTCCACACAAATTGAGTGACGACCAAAAATTGCTCAAAACCCGTCTCTTCGATGGACGCTTGTGACCGATTATTTGACCAAAAATCACATTTTAACCATTAACCACTCCCCGTATTCACCTGATATGGCACCGTGCGACTTCTTCCTTTTCGGAAAAATGGATTTGCCCATGAAAGGAAAACCGTGGACCGTGCAAAAAGCTGTATTGACGCAGAAGGAGACTATTTTGAATAAAATAAATTGATTTTGTCGAAAAAAACATTTGTTCTGTTGTTTTTAAGTCCTGTTTACTTTGGAACTCACCTTGCAATTTGAAGGAGATTGTTTAGATCACTAAACCGAACATTTTATACTCTTGGAGCTTGCTCTTTAAAATACGAGTATATATATATTTTTTTTTTATACTCTCGCAACAAAGTTGCTAAGGAGAGTATTATAGTTTTGTTCACATAACGGTTGTTTGTAAGTCCTAAAACTAAAAGAGTCAGATATAGGGTTATATATACCAAACTGATCAGGGTGAAGAGTAGAGTTGAAATCCGGATGTCTGTCTGCCCGTCCGTCCGTCCGTGCAAGCTGTAACTTGAGTAAAAATTGAGATATCATGATGAAACTTGGTACACGTATTTCTTGGCTCCATAAGAAGGTTAAGTTCGAAGAAAAATTGTCGTGATCGGACTATAACTTTTCAAGGTCCCTGATATCGAACACGAAGAACTCAGTGCCTTACCTAACCTAACCTAATTTTTCACCGAAAATATCGGTAAATCTTTCAGAATTTAATTCTAATTAATTTTACAGCAAAATAAAAAAATATGTAAATGACGGATAATGAAACCTCCATTATCACTTTATCATGCGAGAGTATAAAATGTTCGGTGACACCCGAACTTAGCCCTTCCTTACTTGTTTTTCCTTATTACTTATCCTTATTCGATTTAAAAATAGTTTATAACAAAATAACATGGCTAGAAAGAACTAAAAAAACGTTTTCCTTTCGATGGCAACCGTTGACCGGTGTGATGCCCAAGTTCCTTTAAGACACAAAATATCGACAAAAAAGCACCAGCATTCTGGCACTCTTTGCATTCACCAATTGTAGGTAATGAATTGCAATATTCCCTGTGGCGTGTTAATATTAACCAATTTTGTTGCACAAAAGCATTTTTATGTCAAATGTGTATTTCTCAACAAAAAACATATTATTTATTTGTGTTATGTATATTAATACGCGTATATTAAAATATGTTTACATAACTATAATAACCTCAAGGCACATACGCACCACTTTCAATAGAAAAAAAATCTATACGCAAAAATACATGCACACAAATACACATACAGTATAGCATTTACGCTTTTTCTCTTAATTCCTGATATTTAATGTCTATTGCAGCAAGCGCCAAAGGAGCACGTCATGAAAGAACATCCTCAACAGCTTTTTTCGATATTCCCGCTGTGACACATCCTTATTGTTACAGGTAAGAGCAGGCAGCTAGCTGCAATAGTGGGAGTTAAGTCAAAATCAACAGAAATAAAGTACAAGTAAAATTGATAAAAGTGTAGCCCAAAACAATACATGTACATATGTATGTCTGCATATATACTTGGCGAAACTGTATTATTCGTAAGTTGAAATTTGTTGAAAATGCCTTAATACATATTTACGTTATATGTATGTCACACTTTCTGATGACAACATAGATATCATTAGCGATTAAGATCAAAGTGGCTGCGCACAGCGAGTAGTGGAACCAACAAATTATTTTAATCATTATTTAAAGATAACACAGGAAAATCGCGATGAACCGCACTTTTTGACTTTTTTACTTTCTTTCGCCAATCAACTTGTTTATTGTTGTTCAATTTTTCACAATATTTGTTAATAATCTGTACATGTTGTTGTTGTATCATCTTTTCTTCAAAATGCAACCACCCTTCAAGATTCCCATCAACATCACCCGCAGCGATTCTTAAAAAGAACGACCCAGGTAAGAGACCAGCAAGTAAATCGAATTTACATAAATATCTCCTTAGCCATCCTGCTTAAATTTTGCTTACCAATACAGCAAATACGCAGAATACGCACATACCATATAAGTATACTATATGCCATAAAGTTGAATGAAAGAACATTTATAAATGTAACAAAAGTAAGTCATCAGTAGACAGCTACGCAGGTGGCATATAACCGAGAGTTTCATTTATTTAAATTATGTGCATATTGTGAAGCCAACAAGCATCAACATACACCGCAACACATACACACGTACATTTCAGCCACCTGTCGTAGTGGCTTTATGCTTTAACGGCAGTTGCTGTTGTTGCAGCGCGTGTGATTATAATTCGATTTGTTTTTATTTAATTTGTATCTAATAAAAAATACGCGGCACGATTTTCAAGTGCAACCACAAATGAAAATATTTAAATAGACTGTATGCGAGTATGTACATATGTATGAAAGGAGCAACAACTGCCGCTGCGGAAACGCTAATCTAATTGATAAGCAATATACCTGGCGTATTGGAATGTCAATACGCTCGCTGGAATATCAATATTTCTTTGAAGGCATACAATTTTATTTTTCCTTCGAATCATCAGGCATATGTATATTAACGTATATACTTGTTAAGTTATTGCCAAAAACTACAACCAAACATTAAACCTCTACCTACATATGTTTCTAATAATACCTATATGGTACCTCAAAATTTTGTTTACTAATTAAATGTGCATCAAATTGAATATTGTTGTTTTCCACCTATATTACATCAAACCATAAAATCGCTCATCACCTTTAACATCAACATAAGCGCTCGTTGTTTTTTAGTACCAACCTTCGTCAACCCTCTTTCTGCAGAGGCATAGTGAACTGAACATGAGTGCTTCCCTCCCCCAAGGGACTCATGATACTACTCTTCCATTCCAACAGTTTTAATGTTTTATATTGGCTCGCATCCATGCAATGTTGTTGTTCGTGTGGAAGAGATTTTTGTTTTGCCATGCAAAATTACGTAGCTGATGGATTATGCACGGCGAGCCAAGGATCCTTTGAATTTTTAATAAACATCCATCTGTACGTCATTTCAAACGTGTAAATTGTTGCTGTGATTAGCTGTTGCATTATGGCCAAGCTATCTATATATACGTATGTATGTGTGTATATGATGTAAATATATAACATATTGAACATTTAAGAGTACATTAAATGAGGAGTGAACAGAGTGAAGATACTCGTAATAACGGTTAAATGTTGGAAAACAATTAAGAAAAATAAAAACAAGTTTGTAAACTTATGTGAAGGGAGGTGAATAATAACCGATGAGAGGCGTTTTACTGCAGTCTGCTCGATATACCTGTCGTATTGTCAAGGGAGTTGAATTATATATAATATGTGTATATGACTTTGATTATAAATTTTTGTGTGTCATGCGGAGTCTCCGCTGCACGCTGGACATACGAGTATATTGGATATGTCGGGGTCTATTCTGGAAAAGTAGGAGTAAGGTGCCGCTAAAACAGCTGCTTCAGCTGGGAAATTAGGGCAGAGTTGTGCAATTCTTCCAGACGGGATGAAGCGAGCGGTTGCTGCTGCGATTACCTTGCGGAATTGACGTTCCCCAACGGTTACGTCCGTACCGCTAGCTATGGTAATATCAGGCAAGCTATTACAGGTCCCCGTAATTCTGGTGGAGGCTTCATCATTCATTGTTCAGAATGTCGAATCGTCGATCTTTTTCGCCAGCTCCACCTCCCTACGATCGTTTGACTGGCCGGAATGGCAAAAATCGTGATGCGCGTTAGAGTTACCTACCACCAAACGGTTTTCACCACAAAGTAGTGCTCCTATATTCGGGTGATATCGTGTAGGGCAACATGTAACTGAGGGGATGTATATACTCGTATTAAATATTTCGAGCTCGACATCGCCTGGCGGGATAACTATACCCTGACTGTATCCCTGCGGTCGATGTCTCCATCGATTAGACGATATTGCACGGTGTTGCGTAATATGAGGGCTAGGCCTCCACCATTATCTCGCTCGCGATCTTTACGTAAAACCTTGAAACCTGCACAACTCAGAAGATCTGAGCGGCTGTGCAGTTTCGTTTCTTGGACCGCAGCTATCCATACGCGTTCCCGGTTCATAAGTGCAACTATCTCCTAGATCTTGCAGTTAAATTGCAAGATGCGAGTTTGTCGCGGGTGTCCGTAAGTAATTATGGGAGTGAGGGAGTGGCGTGTGGGTGGTGTTTGTTGCAGATGTAGAACCCGCAGGTGTAGTTGTCGCCACTTGACTGATGCAACCTTCTGACGTATAGCGGTCTGACACGCGAAACAGACTGTGTGAGGAACCAGGAATTGCTGAGTGCCGCGAACTAGGTGCAGGTTGAACACCCGTTGAGGCTAAGGTCGTAGTAGTGCGTTGGCAACATGGGGCCACGTAACTTGTCGTCTACTCTCTGTGTGTCTTATGGCTTGAGAAGGTCTTAAGATGGCTTCATCTAAGCAGCAGAAAAATCCCTCCGGGCCCGGGTTGGACTCAACGCAAGCACGTGTCAGGAGGATACGATGCAACCCTTCCTTCTGTGACGATAAACTTAAACTAAAACTAATCGATCTAAACGGGGTTAGATCACCGACATATCAGCCCTTGACAGGATAAAATCTGGGTCGATAGAACCGGCTGTTATGGGAATTGATAAGTGGGGGTAGTGTACTAAGTTGATAAGCTCATACTTGTATTTATATATATACATATATGTATATACATTGGGGTGTTTCAAAAAAAAAATTTTGAATTTTTTTTCAACTCTTACCCCTTCAAATGTTAGTGATTGACAAACAAAAAATCCTCCCTCAAACCAGGCTCTCTAGCTTAACTCTAAGGGGTCACTATTTTTTTTAGGTTCCCATACATTTTCCATAGGAATTTTCGTTTTTTCATTCAAACTAAAATTTCACCAACTAATTTTCGTTTCTTAGAAATAGCCATCACATATTCATAAAGTTGAAAAAAAATTTTTTAAAGCACCCTAATATACATACATATATGTATATATGTACTTATATATAAGTTATTATCATCCATTCTTTAACCGACGCGACTTAGCCATCAAATTCCTAGTATACTTGTACAAGTATAATCTAGGTCCTCTTGTGCAAAATATATTAAAATCGTAGTCGATCGATGTACATATATAGGTTGTTTCTGAATTTTTTTGCAGCTAACTATTATTAAGATTATTTTGAGTCTATATTGCCGTTTTCGATTTTCACTCTCAAGTTTCGAAAATAAATTAATGTACCAACATAAAGAATTATTAAAAAATAACAAACATTTATTCCGAACAGAACCAGCACTGTCATTTTGTAGCAATCCAACAACAGCTGCAACAACGAATATGATTCCCATGAGTCATCACTACCACAGCACTAAAGAGGAGCATCCCGACTCAACTACCACACATCTAAGTGGCCATTCTCATCAGCAGTTGTCACATCATCCATCTCATATGCATATACAGCCGCATCCTCATGCGCATCCCGCTGCACAACATTCACTGCCTACACATGCACACACCCACACATCCAGTCACCCACATGTACACTCTAGCATGTTGCATCAACCACATACCGGCCACTTATCCACGCACGCATCAGCTTTTAAATTCGGACATGGATCCATCCTGTCCACTAGCGCGGCAACCATGTATCACCAGCACGCCTACAGTACAACAAACGGTAACTCGTATGGACTACGCAGTAACGGTTCACTATCACCAACCGCATCGTTAACTTTGGCATCAACGAGTTCAACGGATGTCGATCTCAAATACGAGAGTCCCTACAATTCGACCATATCATCAACGTACGCGCTACGGCCAGTTACTGTGGACTCGACCACTGTCTCATCAACCGATGGAGACATTAAATACAATGGACTTTACAATAATGCCATATCGACGAGCCAAACAGTGTCGCAGCGACGCGGCTCATTGCAGTTGTGGCAATTTCTGGTGGCTTTACTAGATGAGCCCACCACGAGGTGAGAATTCAAAAATTTATTTAATTACGTAATAACGTTTTTTTACCAAACGAATAGCTCAAGTTGCATAGCCTGGACCGGACGCGGTATGGAGTTTAAACTCATCGAACCAGAGGAGGTGGCGCGACGTTGGGGCTTGCAAAAGAATCGGCCCGCCATGAATTATGACAAACTGTCGCGCAGTCTGCGCTACTATTATGAGAAAGGCATTATGCAAAAGGTAAATGGCGAACGTTATGTCTATCGATTTGTATGCGATCCAGAAGCTCTCTTTAATATGGCTTACGGGCATTTAGCGAGTGCGACTAATGGCACACCGCCCTCAACGAAAAGCGAACACCACACCCATATCCTATCCACAGCGGCAGCAGCGGCGGCCGCAGCAGCAGCTGTAACATTAACGGCTTCAAAAAATATGCCAGAACCTATTGGCAACGGCAATTTGTTGGGCAGAAATGACTTATCTCTCAATGTGGATCACACAATGGAACACAGTCATGGCGAAAGGGAAAGGAACATTGTGACACAGCTGAGCGCCGCTAGTGCGAGAACCAATAGTGATAGTATTTTCTATACCAGTCCAATTCATAAATATTAAAACAAAAAATATGTACATAATACACATTCACTCTATATGTGTGTGTGATGCAATGTATGTATGTATTTTAGGAGATTGTATGGCATGATTATGACTAGCAATGAATAAAAGAGTATCTGCGGGATCAAACCCGAATATGATAGTTAAACTTTATTTTATCAAACTTTTCATTCGAAATAATTTTATTCATACTTTCAAAAATGTGCACCGTATATATGAATATGAGATATGTAAAATACATACAGACAAAGGTATGTGTCAACACTTTCGAAGAGTAAGTACAGAAATTTTGTATATTTGTGATTAATATCTAGTACATTTTCGTGTACGTACATATATACATAAGTATGTATATAAGCACATATTTACTTAGCAAATATTGGCATGATCATCTATGTATATTTGTGTATACCAAATTCGTGTGTTTTGCTTTCAACATTGGTTTTATAAATTACAAAAGCCGATGCCACTTATTCCGTCCTCTTCTTCTTTTCCGGTGTTTCACCATTATCTTCGTCATCGTCCTCACTATCATCTTCATCAGAGCTGGAGCTATCATTTCGTTTAACTTTACGTTTCTCAGCCTTTTTCTTTGAGCTCTTCTCCAAATACGACTTCACTTTGTCTGGCTGTGGACTGTAAGCCCAATGTATCAGTTCGAGATGAATTTCTGTCGGCTCACCACTTTCAACATCAAATAATTTCGCTTCCTCAGCCTTAAGTTTTTCCATTAATTTCGCAATATTCCGATTGCGTATAATATCCCATGACGTCGAGTCATCATCTGCGGGATACATGGTGCGTAGATGCTTGTAATTGCCCTTAGCTTTGGGTCCGCCGTAGGCTTTAACAAATTCAGCTGCTAGCTCATCTTTCGCTTCGGGTAACTGTTCAATAACAGAGTATGAGAGGTAGGCTCGATTATTTTTAATCAAATTTTCTGTTTCAAACTTTTCTAAGAAATCTTCCAGTATCTTGACCCCTTCTTGAATAGATTTGATTTTATCTTCATTTTTGGTGCCGGACAGCACACGCTTGGAACTGCCAATTAAGCCTTTAATTGCCAATTTCTGATAATCTGGATCACGATCTTGAAGTATCCTAAGAATTAAGAATAAAATACGTATTATTCATGTGTAGGAGATATTTGATTTGTTTTTGAAAACAATTAAAATATTCGAGATAAATGCAATAGATCAGTGCTAACCCCACAACTTTGTGGAAACGATTTTGAGTCAAAGTTAAAGGTTGGTATTGTAAATGAAAACCATCGGACTATTGAAACGCTAACAAAATGATATTATTCGAAAGTACAAGAATCTTTATAGCACGATATATTCTATTATATGATGACGATATAAGTAACATAAGATCTTTACCTTCTTAAAGCCCCCATGTTTCGAATATAATTATTACCATCTGTCCCGTTAAAATTAAAAGGGTTAGTATGAAAAAGTTGATATCAATGGATGACTTCGGTGCTAATTCTAAATGTTAGAACAGCGAGGGAAAATCATATCAGAAGATCACTTATTAGAAATAACTACGTATGATGTCTTTAACATGCGCAACTGGCGCAACTGAAATGGTTCAATAATAAATACTGATTTCCGAGACCACATTTTATAAATATATGAAATTCTTACAGTTATATGGATATCTCACACTCCTCATATTCAATTTTGAACTAAATTATTTGTTATAACAAAGTACAACAATAATTTATGGTTGATGGTTCTTAGAAAAATCGCTAAAAATACATACATGCTTATTCCCAACATAGTTCAACATACAGCAACATGCCTACTCGCATTTTGTTGTTAACTTATGCTACACAAGTCCATTCATATTTTAAGCTTTCTGATCACACTCATTTCTATAATTATTCATTAATGTGCAAATTGATTTGAATTTAAATATATTCTCTCAACTTCCCACACAGCGTCGGCCCTTATGGCGACTCATGCCAATTACTAAACGTGCGCTATGACATCACGCACAGACGACCTTCAAGTCAAACAAAAAATAGCAAAAATACCGAAAGACCTAATAATAAGGAAAATAAAACGTTAACCGTTAATGCGCGTGTATTGATATCAACATATGTAAGTGCTTGAGCAAATGCACACAAACAGATATATGTACATATGTATAAGTATGTATGTATATTTACCAAGTAGTTTGAAAATAGTAGTGAAAATATAGGCTTGAGTCAAGAAGTGAGTACTGAATGTATGATTGAATCATTGTATATCTCCCATATGTATATGTACATATATATTTATTAGAGCGGGTCGATTTTTTTGCTCTAAGTGCTTCATTATACCTGTATTATTATAATCCCTAAAAGTTAAACTTCGCCTTGAAAATTGCTGGCTCGAAATCGGTTTTAGACCCTTAGTTCCTTAGGCAAAGTTGTTCAGAAAGATACGTATGTAGGTCATTTTTCGCATATGAGATTTTTCCGTTTTTTCGGAATGTGTATTTTACATCTGTCACATTACCAGAACAGCAGATACTGTTCGAAATGCAATTACTTATCAGTCCGAGGGGAATTCGTGTACACTCTGATAAAGTAAAAACACTCGAATTAAGTTAATTCTATACAGCCATCACTTAGTATAAGGCTTTTGCTTGGCAAAAGATGCCGTAGTTGCGTTTTAACGCAATTTACAAACATTTTCGTAGTTAGTGTACAACACGGCGTGTAGGTAATGTTTTTATACGAAGTCGATTTAGTACCCAATGAGCAGTAATCAATATAATTGAATATAACATAAGCTTGTACAAGTATGTATTGTTAGAGCTTCGTTAATAATTTGTAAAGCAATCGAATATGTCGAAAATAGTAAATATGACATAGTTGGGTAAGTTATTAGCAACTTAGCAAATGTATCATCTAAACAAAAATATTCATTAGTATGTTATTTAACTCTTCTTCTAGGACATATGTACATCTGTATATCTAACTATCATAACAGTATTCATAGTCCATAATCATTTATAGATGTTTATGCTTGTGTAGCTATGTACATGCATATATATGTACATATGCTTATTAATTCTTTAGCATAATCACCCACCGTACGAGCATAACGATTCTTTGCTTTTAACCCTGTAATTTAACTCGTATCGGATGTGTAAGTATGTATGTATTATATGTATGTAAAAATGTATTAATTTTGGTTTTTATGTTAACTTTACTACGAAGCTTTAAGCTTACTCGTTTTCGTGGAGTAAATAATACCCTACATAACCCAGTAAAGAAAAACAGTATAGAAGTTCATATTTTGTTTTAACTTTGTATTAAGAAAATCATTTACGAAATTTGACTTCTATTGATAATTCAAGAGGTCGAGATATGGAAAATTTCGAGTTATGGAAGTTCAACTGTATGTATGAATAAATTTTAAAAACATTTTAGGAGATTTATAAAATGCAAAAATATTTTGACAGCATCATTTTAAAACTAAGAAAACCACCGTAAAAAAAACAAATGGATGCCCTTAACAAAACATCAAAAAATGTAAAGGTAGTACTTAAGCTGAAAATAAAATATTAAAAATTGCGTTTTTGGGAGAAATTGCAAAAAAGTAATTCTACAAACTAAGGTAGTTGCAAAAAGAACATTTAAGATGCAACTTTACACTTCGTCCTTCTAATTTTTACATATTTTTAACTAAAAAAAGTTAGTAAAAGTTTTTGTTTTTAAATAATATTTAAATAATTTATTTTAATTTAATATTATTTCCTTTATTAAATGATTAGAGCCAGCAATGTTCCAAACTCACAGAAAATTTTCCTACAGGGATGGTTTATATTTATATTTATTGTGATGATCTCAGTAAGAGAGCCACACTACGTTGTCAAAAGCGTATATGCTAGTAAATTTGTTTGCATTTATTTGTTTTGTGGCACAATCAAGAAAACAAAAATGTAGAAAAGTAAAATATGAATATCGGAGAAATAAAAGTATACATATAGCACATCTATATACTTATATGTATATGTAAATATATGTATGTATATTTTTATATATGTATACGAACGCAAAGTTTATTTGATCATTAACGAGACATTACCGATTCAAATCAATAATGGAATAATTATAAGCCGATTGTCTTTCCTAACGTTTACTGCCATTTCCTATTGGTCACTCATTGTTCCAACACTTTATACTTGAGGTTAAAAGTTAGTAAGCCACTACGCATTCATTTAAAAACTCTCTATTACCTTAGTGTGGCTTCCGCTGCTGCCTTGTCCTTAAATCCTAAGCCAGGTACTGTTTCGACTTTGTCTTCCTTGTCGGTTTTGGCGTTTTTATTAGCAGCACCGCCGCCATTCGCCTCCAGCCACTTCTCGAAGACTTCTATTGCTGAATTGATATTCTTTACCTTCTCCTCAGCCTTGGTCACTGTATCGATAACGAAATAAAAATTTTTATGAAAAAAATATATATACAAAAAAATTTTTAAATATACATATGTAGATATATGTATATATGTACATACATATATATGAGTGTATATGTATAAGTTTTTTGTAGTAAGCACATTTAGATACAGTTATTGTTACTCACTAGTAAGGACACGTTTTGCTCGTCCCAGTAATCCTCGCACTGTAAGTTTCCGGTACTGCATGTCATGACTTTCTAACAATTGCAAAGTCTCCTCTGCCTTCTCCTTGTCCTTGAAACCGAACTTTGACTCACCATTTGCCGCGTCCGACATTTTTGTGCAATATATTATTTAGGTATTCCTACAGGTATATGTATGTAGCCACACCGTTACGAATGTTTGTATGTGTGTGTGTAATACGCACGTATAAAATAGTGAATATATTTTAAAAATATATTTCTTGAAATATTCCACCAAATATAATATTTAGTTAGAGCGCATAAAATTTAAACTTAATATACTACACGGCATCTAGATCTGGACGTCTATTTTCAGACCGTTCCACACGATACTCAAATCACTACTAAAAACAAGCGAATGTCTAACACATTATTAGAACTAGAAAATATTTCAAATTGTCGAATTTTTCGCTTGTATAAGCTTTTGTACCAACGAGGTTGAGTGAGCAACGCACGGAGACGATAAAGTAGCTATTCGGAACTATAACGCGCACCTCATCCAGTACGGGTGACAAATAAGCCGACATGGCTAGGTATACACCAGTATACAGTTTGTATTTCAGACAAATATACTCAATTTTGTTTGATGTAAGTACATATGTATGTAGTATATACTTATATACATAGGTAAGTATAAACATGTATTCACGTGAATGAGAGTCAAAAACAGAAGCCGGTTCTTTTCACAAGCTGTTATTGTTATTGCAATGCACGCGAGTATGTTTGTAAGTATCTCTAAGAGCAATATACATAAATTGAGTGGACCGAGGGTAATAAAAAAAGCATATTAGATAAGTGCGGCAATATAAAACATGATGTCATAGAAACACGAAAGACAGTGTTTACATATATAAAACTCAGCGAAGAAACTGAGGAATCAAAACAGAAAGCTAATAATTAGGAATGAGTAAATAAATTCTATATGAATCTACACAAGCTCATAAACAGACCTACATAAACATTATATGTAGGTTTACAATGAACAAAACTTTGTGTGATAGGGGGGTCCATTTATTTTGCCAAACATACTTATGTACATAGGTACTATTTAACATTCTTCTTGGTGGTGACCCACATCTCGTCACCATTAATGATGTCGTCGATTAATGCAAGGTTCTCAGCTACATTGTCAAGCATCTCTTTTGCGATCTCTACTCGACATCGTTTTTGCAAACGATTCGTACCCAAATCATTAACCATCCATCCATAAAAGATGCTTCGATGCTCTGCTATCTCTCAATAAATTCACGAACTTCAGAAAATGTTTTGTATCAAACCATTGTATTAATGATAAAATAAACACATTTTACAAGCGTCATTTAATTCACCGTTTCGATTTACTTTTACATATACATATGTATGTATGTACATAAATCGAAGTTGTCTTAATTCATTCAGATTTATGTCGCAGATATCGGCTGTAATGAATTGCGATTATACTGTTTAACATATGTAAGTATGTATATCGCACACTAAATACAAAAGATTCACAACTTAAGTTTTCAAAATCAATTTGTTTTTCTGAAATGTTTACTTTCGAGGAAATAATTTTTATTATCACAATATTATTCGATGCCTTAACTCAAAAATGTTTCGTAATTTCTCTGTTAAACTAGATCATCAATAATTTTTGAGTACAGCTTTTAAGAAGATATTCCACATTATTTACAATCAATAATTTTTACAGGAGCTGCTCATGTCATTTTTCGAGTTGTGACTGTATTGTATTTATGTTAGTGTGCGATATACATATGTACTTATTTAAAATCTAATCATCTTAAAAATAAAATATAGAAATAAAAGATGATTTTCCTTTACCATAATTATATATTTCATTGTCACATTTTGATGCATTGGAGAAAGTCATACATATGTATGTACATTAGTTAAGATTTGAATAAGCAGAAATTGTCAATATTAATGTGTAATAGGTAATAACCATGTCTATATATAGTAAAGTGAATAATAGTATAGTAAAGTGAATTTATGAATATGATATACATATATGTATACACATACATATGTCAAATTGCGATTTGTTGAATAAAAATCAAACATTATTAGTTAATTTTCTTTTCGCTACTCACAAATGAAAAGCATTCTGAACATAAAAAGATAATTGGTAACAGTATTTTCTTAATCGCCTGCATTCAAATAAGTATATAATTAGAATATTATATATGTGTATTAGAGTAATGGTAATGGTGTTTTCATAGTCAAAAAGGAGGATATTAATGAGCAATATGTAATGTTAATGTACTTAGTAGCAACTACGCTTAATTTGTAGTGCATCGTCCATCATGAAATTGCGTAAATGGCACAGTGCTGTCACAACATCTTCAGTAGTTCCCTCAGCATATCTTCCCAACCAGTTGGTGGGTAATGCAGTACCCGGCTTTGTGGTCACATTGGATGGTGTAGCAATCTTCACTGCAGTCTTCCATGTAGGCTTCTGTGGAGCAGTTGAAGTATTTTGCAAATTCTCAATATATTTAATATATGCCTCGGAATGCAAAACGCGTTGAGGCCTTGGTGGCACCGTTACAAACATTGGTTCTGGCGGTGGTCCCAAAACTTGCATTGGATACTGCGAAACCGCACCATTCTCTACTCCATTGCCGGTGACTCCTCGAGGTGACATAACAGCTTGTTGTACTTGATGTGATTGTGTATTTAGTTGAATAACTTGTGTAGTTTTTTGATTTTTTCTCGGCACAAAATTTTTGCTTCGTTCGTTTGGAAGTAGAATTTTACCGCCCTTGCTTAAATGTACCTCCCGGACATGCTTGATGAGACGCAACATTGATGGAAACGCCTGCATGTTTTTCTTCATGCGTATACATCCCCGCCATAAGCAAGTGAATGCAGTAGCGTTGCCTTGCATGGCAGTACGTTGAATGTGGCCAGTGCCATCTTGAATACAATGTTCCATGCAGTCGACAGCATCTTCAAATTGATAATCACATTTATCCCACAGACATTCAAATATATGACCATTCTGCTGATCATTAGGACCTGGGCTACCGCTTACCGCACCACCTGCACAATTCAAACTTTCATCTATTTCTCGGCGGGCGGCTGACTCCTCATTTAAGCGTGAAGCGCGATCCTCCCAACTCTGTTTGACGCTAGCTGGTAAATTTTTCCATTCCGTGCCCACCATACGTGAAATATCCCCAAATGAAGCATCAGGATTGCTCTGACTAATTCCTATTACAAAAATAAAGATTTAAGTGAAATGTTAGTTTATTATGTTAAATGTACTCACCTTTGCGCACTTCACTTGAATAAAGAATATAACCAGTAAGGCTCTTTTTAGTTGTTTTATTTTTTACTTTCGACGATATCGGTGTGGAAGATACCGAAGGAGCTGGCGACGATATTGCCGCTATATCCGAATTGACCGACGGTGGATTACCATCTAATGAATCTTCCATCAAAGCCAAGTTTTCCTGGGCTTCAGCCCCCTTAACATCTCTAATAGGCTTCAAATGAGTTTTAAAATGGAATATCTCATCCTGTGTTACTTCAGGACTATGTTGAAATTTCCGTAAACCGCCAGGTGTGTTGAGTTTCCGTAATGATTTTCGTAATTCGTCGTAAACAGACTCACAAATGTAGACATCGCACTCTGGAATTTCAGTGGGACGACTACTTATGTAATCAGTATATTCCAAAACAGCACAGCGCCCAACAATGGCGATTAATGGACTAATGTCCTCAACGGTCGACAATAAAAGTTCTTGACGATAGTATTGTTTGTTTGATGGCGATACTATCTCGCTTGGAGTCAAGAGCCAGGGTCCTTTGAAATATGATTTGCTACCATTTTCCCATATTTGATGAATTTGTGCAATCGACTGCTTTCCACTTTGGGTAGCCACGTATACGAAATCACCGATTTTAACTGCCCCACTGCAAATCGTGTTAAATTGCTGATAGTAAACACTGTTCGGTTCCGAATTTAAAGGTAGAGCATCGCATACTACGTTTGGTTTTTCCTTTTCCACTAATGCCTCTTGTAACTTAAGCTCTTCCAATTCGCCTTTGTGCTTCTCAATGCGTTCTTTAAATACCGACATAACTCTTTTCAGCTCTAATGGCTCATCTCTGGGAACAAAACGAACGGGATCGTTCTCACGTACAAAAGGCCATATTTTGAATTTTTTGAAACAACGTGCGCGACCATTATATCTTGATTCACAAACAAATACATCCTTATCGGCATAACCTTCCGGACGCATTTTAATATAATCTTTGATGTGCATTATATAACATTTGCCAAGCACCTTGTCCATTGGAATCGTCTGAGAAACACTGCTTTTAAATACCTCCATTTCGAGAAATTTTCGCGTTGTAACATGGTATGTTTCATGTGGCCGCAAGAAAACTGATCCATGCATCCACTTCACATTATCTGCTGTTGTCCAAAGGCGCTCAATGTATGCAATACTGGGAATTTTGTTCTCCGGTAGTTGAAAGTACACAAAGTCTCCAGGCGAAAATACTTTCTGATTAATGGTCATACTTTCACCTTGCATTGCAGCCGTATCCAAATCGTCCTTGTCTTCCTGGTCTTGATCTTCTTGTGCAACTTTCTGTTGACGCATTACTTCTACCTCCGCAAGTAAATTCTCTACAGTGTACAGTAGTGCTGGTGAACTAAATGTATCTTTGCACAATTCATCACGCTTTTTAATGAAGAACATCTGGAGTTCAATTGAATCCTGGAATACGTCGGAATCCGTTCGGGATAAACGTCGAGCTCTTTCGAGACATGAAAAAATATCTTCTTGAAAAACATCTAAACGCTTATATGTCAGCTTATCTAATCGGCGTTTTATCAAATCCAGTGAGATACCGCGAATTTTACTCATTTTACCGGTACCATCAGCAATTTCATCATATTCCGGCACCTCAGCTAAAGAGTCAGAATAGCATCTTCCTGCCTCATCTTGGTGATTGTATAACTGAGTAAACAAACTAAGAAACAATTCTTGTACAGCTAGTGATACATCTGGTGTGGATGATTGTTCATTTTTTAAGCTTTGTTTTAATTGGAGTGTCAATTGCTGTAATACAAGAGCATCCTTATATATCTGTGAGTCCGGTTCATTATACTTGCAAGCATTTTCAAGCATCAATAAAAAGTCAGCCGCCAACTCATCTACGCTCTCGTAACAAGCTTGCTTTAACTTTTGCGCTATACGCTCCATATCGATTGGTTCCTTTATAATGTCATAGTAATCTGGATATTCATTCTTTGATGGAAGCTTAGTAAATATTAAAGACAATTGTCGCTTGCCTTTTGGTTCTTGATATTCTCGTATGGTCTCATAAAATTGCCACAATTTATCAACAACAACAGTCTTTCTACGACCACTGGGTTTGCCCAATTTTTGAGGCGGTTTTTTAATGTCTGCTAAACCAGGGAATTCTCGTAGTTTCTCATTCAATGCTCTTTCCAAATTATTCGCATCTTCATAAATTGTGGATCCCTCTTCATTATATTGTCTACAATTCGAAAACATAAGTCGATAATCTGCAACTACATCTTCTACGGTGGCATATTTATCACAACGTATATTGTGTTCAATTGTATTCATGTCAATGGGATTTTGAATAATGTCATAGTAGTCGGGATAAACTTTTCTAGGTGGTTTCTCCATAAACAGGTCAATGGGCTTTCGATTTCCAATAGTAAAATCAACCAAATACCTTTGTATGCTCAAAATTTTTTTCTTTATGACAGCGTTTATCGGAATCCTACTAGCCTTTGGTGAATTACTGATAGGTGTATTGGGCGCACTTGTATTATTAGAATTAATACGCGGGCGGCCTTTTTTCTTTTCACGTGGTGTGTCGCGATTATTTAACAATGTATCCTCCACATCCCCATCAATATCACCGTCATCATCCATGTCGCTAGTTTCCGGTTCCAACGACTCTTCAACTAACTTTGTATTCATTATTTTTAACATTTTCACAGCATCCTTGTGCGTACGATGTGTTGATGGAAATGCTTTTTTTGCATTATCTAACATAAGACAGAGATCAGCGGTAAGATCGCTGATGTTAGCGTAATCTCCTTTTTTCAGTTTAGTATGTATTTGACACATTGATATCGGATATTTAATGAGTTCAAAGTACTCAGGATGAAAACGACGTACGGGCAATTTCCACAATGATGTACCCAATGGAGGACCTGTTGCTCCAGGATGCTCCGAAGAGCCAGGTGCATTATATAAATGATCAAAAAGTGCCCACATCGGTCCTTCACCTTTTTTGCTTGTTTCTTCATCATCAGAACTATCAACTTCTTCCTTCATAGCTGTAATATAAAAATTTAAAAAATGTTTTAATGATTATCGTTAATGGAAAAAGCATACCCGAAATTGCAGCACTTGATAAAGTTTTGACGCGACGCGATGCTTTAATTTTACCACTATCAATTTCCATACGTCTTTGCGTGAAAAGACGTTTTAGAGTTTTTGCATCCTTATAGATTTGTGAACCGGGCTCATTAAATTGACAAGCATTCTTAGTCATTTGTAAAAGATCGCGTTCCATTTCCACAAGGTTCGAATAAGCATTCATTTGAATTTTTGTAGCTATTAATCTTAAATCTATTGGGTGTTCAATGACATCATAATAATCAGGATACATTTTTTTAGAAGGCAATAAAAGAAACATCCGATGAAGTGGTCGATCATTCATGGTAGCGTCCACTGCGTTCATAACAACGGCAAAAAGTTCTTCATAGGGATTTATATCCTCATCAGGTCGTGTTGATTCATTATCTACTTCAACTGAACCATTGTTACTGGTGGATCCAGTCAACCGTCTAGGATTGCGACAGAGACGTTTCGTTTTAGGCTCATCTTCAACGATACCATTTGAATCCAATATTCTATGTTTATTTATCAGAATATACTGCCAAAGTGATTGGGCATCCTGATGCTCAACAGTGTCCGACTTGTAGAATGCTTTAGCATTCTTCACCAAAAGTTCGAAATCTTGCATCAAATCATCTATATCGTCGTAAGAATCTGTCTTCAATTTCTGTTGAATTTTCAGTAAATCAATAGGATTCGTTACTATGTCGTAATAAGAGGGCTCCTGGCGTCTTTTTGGTGCACGTATAAATGTGTCGCACAATGAAGCGCCATCTTCTTTTTTAATGCTTCGTATTGAATCGTACAGCTGCTGGCACAATTCACTTGGGTCTGGCCGGCGTTTTTTGCGTACGGAAGTTTGTAGAACTGGAGATTGCTCCGGAGTTGAATCATCCATTTGTAATGGATCCTCATCTTGCTTACTAGAAATAGAACTAGCTCGTCTTTTCCGACTCATCATCTTTTAACTTTTGTAATAAAAAATAACACGAAATTACGCCAAATAACATGTAATACACAAGTAAAATTACAAATTCTTTTCTATTTCAAAGAGTTGCCACACACCGAAACGCTTGCTAAAAAAATGAACTTGCCACACTTTACAATGGAATTATAAGTTCATTCTTATAGCCCTGACAGACGAGCAAAGTTAATGCGCCTTAAGCAACGCTAATGCGAATTGAAATTTTATGGTGACAGACGGCAGGCTTGTGCTTTTAGACAGCTGATAGTGAAATTTGTTTCTTTATTAAAAAAAAGTGAAATAAAAATGAATAAGATAAATTATTAAAAGAAATTTTGGTAATTTTGGAAAATCAATATAAATTTAACGAAAAAATTCGTTTATTATTATCTACGTTAAAAGATAATAGAGTGAAATTAATAGCAATAATTGATTGTAATGCGGAAAAAGTGTGCAAAAAAGTTAAGAATATTGGAAAAATGGATAGCAAAAGTGCGACATCTGTCAATAAATAGCAAAAATCGGCCATTTTTGATCAGTGTTGCCTACTCAAATTTAGTAAATTCAACCAAATGCACGGAATTCTTGTGCATTACAAACTTGCATTAACATGGGTCAAATGCGCAAATAAATGTAAATTAAGCCCGCTAATGCATATTAGCGCTGTCATCTGTCAGGGCTATTAGAGATATTTGCATTTAAAGTTGAAAATTTTACAATTATTTCATTTTAGTTAAATTCTCTGCATTTGCACAATAAGAAAAGGGTTGCCATGCAGAGAATTTAACTAAAATAAAATAATTAAAATAAAGCCATAAATATTTTAGGGGTATTCTCTTGCTCTTGCAAAACCCGGTGCACGGTGCAAGCATTGCAGATTTACAACGGCACAACAACAGACACACGCAGAAAAATATTTGCAAGGGCTGTGAAATATGTCAGACCAAAACCCGTGTATATTAGCGTGCAATGTCACGCAAAAATAAAATTGCAACCCTGTTGTAGTTGCCATTTTACATAAAGACATATTACGTCGGTAAATTGTAAAGAAAATTTGAGAAAGGTAAATTTTAATTAGATTTTATAATTTCTATTTAAATTATAAAGTTTTTTTACAGTTTTTTTTGTTAAAAATGTATGCAGAAGGTGCGCCAATTCACAATAGCCATGCACAGTAGTCATTTACAATAAATTGACTGAATCAGTCGCTCATATATCACTAGATTCTGCAATGGGTGCTCTCGTGCCCTTGTATATTTCGGTGTAGTATTTTTGCAATCTGCAATCTTGCAAGAGCAAGAGAATACCCCTATGGGTTTTGGTCTGACATATTTCACAGCCCTTGCAAATATTTTTCTGCGTGTGTTTGTTGTTGTGCCGTTGTAAATCTGCAATGCTTGCACCGTGCACCAGGTTTTGCAAGAGCAAGAGAATACCCCTCATGTAATTTTGTGACATTTCGTTTTGCTACATTGACAATTATTTGCTTATGCTTTTTCCGTTTTCTTGTATACATTAATATTTCGTTTTTATATGCCTTTCTAGTTTGTGCTTAATATCATCACATTTTTTAAAATCCTCTAATTACCAAAAAATAAATAAATAAACATTTGAAAATCTCAAAATATAGTTCCTTAAAATTGTTCTAAAATATATGATAGATTTCGGTTTGGGAAGCTCTAACAATGTGAAGAAAACGAAAGAATTTTCAATTGGGCGTAGGGGTAGTGATAGTACGATTTGGATTGCACTCATTAAGAGGACAGTATCTCATAAGAAAAAGTGTTTTAGGGACGAAAACTGCAAGTAAAGACACATTTTGATTAAAAATGTTTAACGATGTCCACCTTGCACGCGTCAGTAAAATTCAACGCAGTGCGGACGTGGCCAAAGGTCCTGTTGAGCCAAAATCTGTCGGTCGACGCTTTACTACACGCAACACCAAAGAAGTTCATTTGGGAAATAATGTCACAGACGTGGTATTTGTTAGTAGCAACTCTCCTAGAGCTGATATTGTCGTTACCAAGGAAATTGAATCGCCTGATCACACTCAACGCGACAACAATGAAAGTGATAATAACATTAGCTCCTGTTCTACGCTGGATATTGGAAAGGTTAGTGGATAATACGTAAAAATTGTTTGGAGTAATAAGAACAAAGAAGTGTTAGTGGTGGTGAAGTAGTGCACGTATTTTCTTTTATTTATTATTGACATATCACTGCGCAAGTGCTTTTGTGATAGGACGAATATTAAAGGAGAAAAAAAAACAAAACAGTGCAAGGTCAGTACAAAAGGAAGAAGGTGCTTAGAAAACTAAGATTTGAATGACGTACAAGTTAAATTTTTATAAAAATTCAAACATAAAATTTTTGAAAATCGCTACAAAATTATTCAAATAAAGCTTATTGGCGTAAACCGCGTTATATTATTATGATCATGGAATATTTACCACCAATTACAAGAAGTTTTAGCTGTATGTGCTGCAGCGAAATGCAGCAACGTCGTCAACAACAACAGTCTTGTAATGAAAATATTGTCCCAACCGAATGGGAGTACGCGATGATATCACAGCCACTACCACTGCATAGATTTAAAGTAGTCGTACAAAATGCATTCAATTCTGATAATATGTAATAATATGTACATATGTCGATCTGTATGTGTATTATTTTTAGGTGGAAAATCTATCACTTCAACAGTTGGAATCTCAAGTGCGAGACTTAATGCATCGTCTTCAAATTTCTGAACAACAACGAGCGGATTTACAACATCAATTGGAGGAATGCAACGGAGAAAAAGATTTGTGCCTGCGTCGATTAGAAGTTGTCAGTGCAGCACATGAATGTCGCATAACAGAAATGCACTGCGTCATCGCTGAGTTAAGTAAGAAATTAAGAGCTAAACAAGAAACCGTAATAATAGAAGAAAACGAGCCTGATGAGAGTGGTAAGCTAATTATCCTATGGACTCAGTAAAAATATTATATACAACTTTTATTATTTTTCCAACAGAATTGAGTTATCAAGAAGATGTGTCCGTTTACAATTCCGAGCTAAACTTGACCAACCCCGATGCTGAATGTCAAACTGATATAGTTGAAAGTGGAGCAGAAAAGTCGATCTGTAAAAGTCATAGCACAGGCGATAATGTCCATTGCGTAGATTTAACAGACCAATATCGGATTAATGATGCGGTTAGCAAAGGACAAGTGGAGGTAGTAGGTAAAATTTACTAAGCCGCATTTTTATATTGCAAATTTTTATTTATACGAAGGCACTTCAAGAAGAGATTCTACATTTAAAAGCCCAAATCGCACTACTGCAGTCAGAAATAGCTAATAACGAAATCTCACCTCGTGAGCAAAAGGAAAGTACTGAGCAATTCGCATCAACGATTGTTAGTGAAGACAAAAATAGTGAATGTGATCCCAAAAGGATGACACAGTCTGGTATTTATTACAAAACGTCGCATTATTTCTCAGCAAAGCATTTATTTGTAAAATTCTATTACAGAATTTGTAACGCCTCTAAACCCGTACGAGCTGTTATCAGCGCCCCAAGTCCCACCACCTGTAGCGAAAATAGCTGAACGTGTTAAATTGAAATGTGGCAGCAGGCCAATACCACACAAGCAGGAGTCAAACACTGAAACAGGCATTCCTAATTCAGAAGTTCGTAAACTAAAATAAATATTTTTGAGAAAAATTGCATAAAGCAGTTATATCTCGTACATTTTCAGATGCAGGACGGCGACATAGTTGAGCACACTATGACGAATAGTTACTCCGAAATATCTCAAATGGATACGGAAATACAGCGACTACAACGAAAAGTTGAACACCTGAAAATGCGAAACACAATTCTATCCCTCTCACTAGACGAGTGTAAAGAACACTGCGAACACCTGTACTTACTTTGTGGCAAATACGAATCAAATGCGATAGCTCTGCAAACGGCAGTTAATTGCAGTGATCGTGCAATAGAAGCTTACGATGTTATGTTGGCACTCCTGGAGAGCAAGTATGAACGACATATTAATGCGTATGTGAATGTAAATAACAAATCTATCATAACTGTATTAAAAATTTAGGTTAGCATTAATGTCGGAAAAATCTCACAGCGCTGAAGAAAGTCGAAGAGCTGTAGAGACAGTGGCACGACACTTATTAGATCGCTTAGAAAGTGAAAAAAACATTTGTGAGAATAGTTTGGGGCCCTGGCAGTCAACGTAATTTCAAAACTCACAAAAGGTTCATTTGAATTAAATAATTATATATTTTTAATTTCAGATTTAGCATTCCGGATAAAGTACGCATACCATGGACTACAGACGATGACAACCGCTTACGATACCACGTTTCCAAATTGAAAGGACGCCGCTCAACTGTACAAAATACTATAGTCAATTTGGAGTCACCGTTTAGCGACTTGTATGAGAAATCGCGCGTAGCCATCGAAAGTAGTAGAGGAATGGTGGAAAAAGTTAGTAATACCCAATTTGATCTCGAAACGGCTGTAATGATGCAAGAATTATTGAATTTGCGAGAGGAAAATATCACATTGAAATCAAAGATGGAGTCAACGGAAGCAGAAAAACGTATAGCCAACGAACGCAATAGCTCGCTCGAAGAAGCTTTGCACCAATTGCAACTTCAATTGCAATTGCAACTTCAAATTACAACAGATACGAGTAGCGCACTTTTCCATCGTGAACAGATTGCAGAAAATAGAGTATCGTATTCCGAGTCAGAGCATGTCGCACTTACAGAACAACAATTGGTAGAGGCATTAACACGCGAATCTGAGCTTAAAAGTCGCATACAAACGTTAATTGCATCCGTTACAGCTTCGCAACTTAACACAGATGAACGACACGTTCAGCTACAGAATAATATTCAGGATTTGCAAAAATCAAATTTGTAAGATTTTCTTGAATTTATTTAAAACCTTTGAGTATATTAAATTGTTTGTCATATTTTTAAGAAACCTAACACAACTCTTGGAGCAAAACAAGCGCAGATATCAAGCACGCGTGCGCAGATTAGAACAGAGAATTGTGGAAATGTCATTTGGTGCGGACAAGAAATTTAGTGGAGAAAAATGTATTGCCAATGATAATTGTATTGGTCGAGACAGTTTCACTTATAATGCTAAAGCACAGCAGCCTCAACGTTTAAAATCAAAAAACTCAGAGGAACTATCACAGTCATATGAGTCACAACTACAAATACAAGATATCGTGCCTGAGACTACTCTTTAGAATAATAAATAGCGGAACTATGTTCACAACAACAAATACAATACAATTAAGTTCTGTTTCCTATTATTCTAGCCTACCATATGCCAAATTCACTTAACATTTTTAATTAATCTAATCCAATTCCATTCGAGTGTGCCATTTATCAATTGATTTACCGCTTGGCTTAGCTAATCGGGCGCCTTTGTGCAAGTATGCAGTATATAATTAATTGTGCAATAATTACACATGCACACTTCTGCATCACTTTATATAAAGTATTGTGGTATCATAATTAATTCCATGTATTCACATAATTATACCTTATACATAAATATATATATATATATACGTATGCCTAAGTATGTTTTTGATTACACAATGCTTGTTAATATATTACTATTGTACAAAACGCGCTGAAATAAATTACAAAAATTGAAGCATAACGCATTTATTCTCTCCATAATAAATTTGGTGGAATGTCAGATATGTATGTTTTAAAATGATTCCAACGGTACTGTAATTGACTTGAATTTCATTTGGCCAAGGGCTAACATTACGGTGCTTTGAACACAAATTTGCATGTAACAAAGTAATTTAAATAAGTTAAAAAAATGGCATATTTATATTGTAGGTATTAATGAATAAGCAACGAGTAAAAAATATAATTGTTATTATTTTCTGGTTTATTATAATTTTGTATATATAAACGTTTATATTATATTTTGATTTTTTTTCTAAATATTATAAATATTGCAATAAATTTAGAATGTAGAGGTCGCCATTTACACTACGCTCTGTGCTCCTGTCAAATTATTTTACAATCAGCAGCGTCATCTACAAGTTCGAATGTGTAGAAATTATCCGCCATGTTGGGCTTCCGCCCAAATGCTGTCTTTTTCTGTCCCCTATTGTTTGGTGGAGGACGTTTTCTGCTATTACAGCGGGATTTTACGCGTATTTTTTAACAATTAGAAAGCAAAAATGGTGAGTTTCTTTTCAAAAAAGTGTGCTGTGTAATTTACAAATGATTAGCTGCTACAAAACTCTTAAAACACGGAAATAATATCCAAAACTTCATACGAAAAGTGTCGTACACGTGTTTAGTGTGGCATTGTGACGCCGCTCATTGCTGGCAGAAAATTAATGGATAATAAGTGACAGTGCTTTGGTATTCATTTATTTTATTTTTTACTTTCAGAGTTTAGCCAACGCCAGACCTTTGGTCTCTGTCTATTCAGACAAAAATGAACAGCTTAAGGATAAGAACATCTGCTTGCCTGCAGTGTTCAAAGCCCCCATTCGTCCGGATATTGTTAACGAAGTGCATCAGTTAGTTCGTCGCAACAATCGTCAACCCTATGCCGTTAGCGAGCAAGCAGGTGTGTAAAGAATTGTTGACAAGATTGCAATGTTAATTTAATAACCCATAAAAATTGATTTTAGGTCACCAAACGTCTGCTGAATCTTGGGGTACTGGCCGTGCCGTCGCTCGTATTCCCCGTGTTCGCGGAGGTGGTACCCACCGTTCCGGTCAGGGTGCTTTCGGTAACATGTGTCGTGGTGGACGTATGTTTGCTCCAACCAAAACCTTCCGTCGCTGGCACCGCAAGGTGAATGTCAACCAGCGCCGTTACGCACTCGTGTCGGCTATTGCTGCATCAGGTGTCCCAGCCCTAGTTCAATCCAAGGGCCATATTATTGATGGTGTATCGGAATTCCCATTGGTGGTGTCTGATGATGTGCAGAAACTACAAAAAACCAAGCAAGCTGTAGTTTTCCTAAGACGTACGAAAATTTGGGCTGACATTCAAAAGGTGAGTTACGTTACATACCTTCTGGTTAATTTGGCAGTATTCCGTGCAGATGCAAACAAAGTTATATAGTTTGTTAATGCTGGAATCAAATTGAAATCAATACTGCTATAGTAAAATCTTTTCATAGGCGTTCCAGTGAGAAGTTTCAATACTTATCAATTGGGGTATTTGAAAAGTACATTAAAATACATTTATACAAAATATGAAATAATTGTTCAAATTGTAACGCAAATTATTTTTTATTTAAATCATAGGTGTACAAGTCGCAACGTTTCCGTGCTGGTCGTGGTACAATGCGCGATCGTCGCCGTATCGCTCGCCGTGGTCCTTTGATTGTTTACTACAAGGATGAAGGTCTACGTCGTGCTTTCCGCAACATCCCTGGCATTGAAACAATGAACGTTGACAAAATGAATTTGTTGAAACTTGCGCCAGGTGGTCATGTTGGACGTTTCGTTATCTGGACTGAATCGGCGTTCGCTCGTTTGAACGAATTATTTGGATCGTGGAAGACACCATCAGCTTTGAAGAAGGGTTACAATTTGCCCCAACCTAAAATGGCCAACACCGATTTGTCACGTTTACTGAAATCGGAAGAAATCCGTAAAGTATTACGTGATCCACGTAAGAAGGTGTTCCGCCGCGTCCGCCGTCTGAATCCATTGTCTAACGTACGCCAACTGATCAAATTGAATCCTTACGCTGAGGTATTGAGACGTCGTGCTGCGTTAGCTGCTGAGAAGCGTACTATTGCTAAATCTTTGGCAATCGCTAAGAAGAGGAATGTAGAATTGGCGAAATCGCACTTTGCTGCTGTGGCTACCAAAGCGCAAGCTAACCGCACAAAAATGTTGCAGAAAATTTTGGCCGAGCGTAAGAAGAAGGCGGCCACCAAGAAGGCTGCTGCTAAAAAACCAGCCCCAGCTAAGAAGTAAAATGGGTGGAGTTCGATTGTTATGCTTTTCTTAATATGTAATTGAAGAGTAGTTACAAGAGTTCTATTCATAATATAAAATACTTTATAAAAAACACGACTAATGTTATTATTTAAGATAATATACCATAGGAATTTTGTGAAAAAAATCCATGCGCTATTTTTTAGTGATGAAATATTTATGATTTTTTCATTACCACTGAAGGGTTGCGGGTCGACATAGACCGTCACATAGTTGGTGGCCTCCATTTGACTCGAATTGGAAAACAATAAAATATTAAAAGGCGCAGTCGATATATATAATGATATATGCACCGTCCGTGCTCACGACAGTGGGGTCCCGGATTTTTACCCGGCCAAGGGCTGTCAACTACGGAATTCTACCGCTGCAACAGCAACAAAATGCTCCGTCTTAAAAATCATGAATACCTATTTATTTTCGAAGCATATTTTTAGGCATGTGTGAATAGTTCAAACCCTTTACATTATATGGTTCAAGAAGTCAATCAGATTCAATAATGATATACATATATGTATGTACATACTCAGGTATGTAGCAGCACCCCTATTTAAATAAGCGAGCTTTTAAAATATTAATTAGAAAATAAATTGAAAATTATATAGTATTTTGAAATTTTTTTCAGTGATTTACTTTCGCTCTTTAAGCTTTTATGCTATTTTCATTTTTTTTTTTAATAAAAAAATAATCGTTACAGTTCGTAAAAAGCAAATGTGTGCAGCCACTGTTATGTTTATAATTATTTTCCACATAAAAAACTTTTCCAAAATTTAATTATACCAACAATAAGTTTTATATGTATGTTTCGATCCGCATTAGTTTGTAAATTTAAATGATTCGAACCCAAGGGCAATAGGCCCATTGTTTGTTATCATGCTGTCTTATGCTTTGCACAGTTCTCCCAATATTTCGCTAGTGATTAGAACTGAGTGCAAAGCTTACGCTCCCATTCGCCCGAGAAAAGGTCGGCGGTGCGCCAATTGAGATTTAATTAAAATACAAAAATACTGAACATCGAGCGACAGTTTCAGCATAATAACAGTCGTCAACACTTCGCCGGTGTGGACAGTTGCAGAAATAATAGCTACTCTTCTTGTTTGTAAATAGCATTTAGTTGCTTATATTCACACCGCAATATAGTTCATTTTATCACATATTATCGATAGTATGGCGGCATCATTAAGTGTATAATATCAGGGTAATCCGAATGATGCAAAATTGTAAGTTTACGTGACGATTAGTGAACGCGTAATTCCATTGTCTGATTAACTGACGGATAGTCAATTAATACATGCATACGGTACATGTGTGCCTATAATCTACAGCGCACAAGTGAATCCCTCGTATGACATTTTTCCAGCAGCCAGCAGCCACCAACACAATACGTCACAGATCATACGTCGCCCGCTTAGCAGCAGCCGTTGGCCTTATCAATGAAATAGAGTATGGCGGCGCAGTAGCTAAAGACACTCAATTGTTAAATGTGATCGCTTTTATTATTGTTTATACATACATACTGTAAATATGTAAAAATATGTGTTTAATTAGAGCGATCGTGTGATTTTGCTATTAAAGAAGAACAAAAATAATAAAAGTAATTAAACACAACAATATTGTGGCATATGTGTTCACATTTACTTACATATGTGAAATATTATATAGCATTAAAACATAGTAACGAGTACTACTAAAAGCAAAAACGTAATTAGTTAAACCAAAATGTTAGCATCATTGCTGAACTTTGTGCAAGGGGCTGTGGAGATGTCTACCATCGGTTGTGTTGAGTTGGCATCAGTGGTTCTCATCGTTTATTATATCTACGCCAAAACAAGGTAATTTCGTCAACTTGAGCGTTGTGTCACGTCAAGTTCAATATCGTTTTTTGTTTACTAGTCTACCGGCGCAGTTAGTAGTTGGGGCAGTTGATGAATTCGTAAACTCGTAGTATAAGTATGCATGTATTTATAGCTATGCAAATGCCACATATTTAATTCAATTGTAAAGTTTTTTTTCATTTTTAGTTTGCAACTATATTTTGTCAGTATTTTACTCTCCTTGCTTATTTGAGTAACTTATGTACATATATGCAAGCGCAATAAAATATGCACATGTATTTATCTATGTAGTAACGGTGCGACACATTAAAGTAGTCATAGGATAATGTAAATATATCCGTTTCAGAAACTTATCTTTGAGAACAAATTAAAGACATACATATGTACATTTGATATAAATATTTTTTAAATCTTTGTTTTAACCTTTGAATTCAAATTATTTTTTGTAATTAACCGGCGATAAAAAAATATGTATAAAAACATAAAAAATGTCCGCTACGAGTATAGCGTCTGAATAATGGATCGCAACTGATGACATTAATTTTATATCAGCAAACGAACTTTTGAATTCAATTTGAAGGTGAAGAGATTTAACAGAGTACGAAACGCAGTAATTCTATCTTTTTTACGATTTCATAATATGTGCACGTGTAACAAAAATTTGGTACAAGAAGTAGGTAATTTATTCTGTTTCGCATTAAAAAAAAAATAATTAAAAAATAAATAATATTATAAAAAGAGAATGTTATCTTTGAGCTCCTCGAAAAGGTACAGAAAGTAATGCACTTACTTAACGTATTTAATACGAATTTATTTTTATAGTAATGGTGGTTTTAGGTAGATTATAAATTGTTTGCATATTGTTCATACCATTCTGATATTTAAAACTATTACTTAAAAAATAATGACAATCAACAATTGTAATATCGCTAACTAGAGTATTTAAATTTCTTCTGATTAATTCCGAATTAATTTATTCTTATTTTTATTCACATTTGTATATATGTAAGTAAATAAAAATATAAAATGTTGATGGCAAATTGTCAGATATTTTAACATAAAAATTACATTACAAATTTAAGTAATGTGATACGAAAAAATTTTCCCCTTCTATATTATAATATAGAAATTATATATAAAAGTAATAGTACATATCTACCATATATGTACATACATATGTACATATGTATATGTGATAATAGTTAATAATTTAAATTCATTTGATGCCACTGGTTATGGAGTCTTGATAGGTCAAACTAACTAAATATGTGTTGTACTAAGGTACATATATGTATTTGTCTATTTAGTGTTTTATATGTTTACTCTTGGCGACATAATTTTAACTTAACAAAATGCGTACTTATTAAAACTCTTAAGAAAACAATCAAACTTTTATAGGCGGTTTTATATAGAGTACATAAATACTTTCTCGCTTTTGAGCTTATTGGGTATATTATAAATCGATTAACACCTTTTTATACACGCATAAATACTTGTGCTAATCTTAAAATGCATGAATTATCCAGTAACTATTGAAGTGCCTAATTATAAAGAGCAACTCATTAATTTATAATCTATATGTTTCCCGAAGTTGAACTTAGGACCCTCATTGTTATGAGTGCTTGTACGGTTTCCCAATTTGATTGATAACTTAATACGTATTTCTTTTTACTTGATGTAATAAGAGTATATATGTACATATGTACATATGTACATATATATTATACATACATATGCACACACAATGTATAGAATTTAAAGATCATTCGGATGTATATATGTATATATATATATATATATATATGTATATATCAGCTGATTAAATTCTCTTAATAAACTACTTTATACTAAGATACTTTTTATACATTTGTTACAGAACGCTGGAAATCTTAACCAATCTATTTCCTAATTTGAAATTGAATATTAATTATCGGCCATCGATTGTAAAGTTCAACACCATGGGCAATGAACTGTTAACAACACTACGTAGAAATGTTCAACCGGTGAGCGAAGTATTTTAATTTATTATGAACAGATTAAAAACGATTTCTAATCGCCGCACTTTTTACCATTAATATATTCTTAAAAACATTATTATATTCAATAAACAAGTGCAGAATTAATACACAGTGCACATAAATATGTATGTATGTATATTATTCAGTGTTACTTGCATATGCATATACATACATATATGTATATACGAATATGTGTTTAATATAATATAAACAAACATGTTTTAGTTTTTTCCGTTATTTAGGCAAAATACAAGATTTTGAAATAAATTTTAAGTGACCTTAACACATTCCAAAATATTTCATTATTTTATTCCGAATGTTGAATGTAATGTCAAATTAAAAATATTAATAATTATAAAAAACAGCAAATCATTTTTATGATGATTATACTACTGTTAATTTTTGCACGCGCTTATATTAATACAAACAAATATTTTTGAATGTTTTATGTTTTTTTTGTTTTATACGTTTAACGATTAATTGATAGCGGAAAGAAAAGTCATAGTTAGCCATAGACAAAGCGTGATCCAGTGCAATATATACAATATAATCATTTACTTGACTTTTCTATAACATAGAGGTCGTTTTGACTGTACTAGACAGATTGTACTTGAAGGCATTAATTGCTTCTGGAAAATGTCATATACCTCTTATTAGATATTTGTATTTATAACCTATATATGTGTATGTACGTATCTGAAGATTCTTTTTGAAAAAGTCATATTTGCCAAATTATATACATATGTACATATATGTATTTATAGTCTAATAGTAATATTCTTATACTTTATTCGTCTCAAATATTTTATTGAATTGAAAATATTATATTAGTTTTGTAAAAAGCATAAATTCTAATTGTTATATTACAACTGTATATATGTACATATGTATATATTTCATTGACCCTAGAATGAAGTCAATCGTAACAAATATTATTAACTGAAAACACAACCTAAAATATAATGTGTAATTATGTTAAACATATACAAATTGCGAATATAACATTTAATTTGCTCACATCGTTCCAAAATTTAAAAACAACCCACTTGCTTAAAATTAAATGAGCTTTTTCAGAATATTTAAATAAATGGCAACTACAATTTTATATTAGGGGTATTCTCTTGCTCTTGCAAATATTTTTCTGCGTGTGTTTGTTGTTGTGCCGTTGTAAATCTGCAATGCTTGCACCGTGCACCGGGTTTTGCAAGAGCAAGAGAATACCCCTATTGGATTCCTTGATGCATGATATAGAGAATCACTTTTATATTTTAAATTCACAAAAAAATATTAACCAATAGACTAACATCTAAGAACTAATATTACAATTTTTATAACATTTTTCTAACAAACCCTTACGTGAAATTTGCAACAAATTATTTATAGATTTTAATCTGGCAACATTACTTATTTTGTCAATTGATGTTTGCATTGCATATTTTTTGTTGGCTAGTATTCCATGTAGCGGATTAAAGTATAACTACAGTTGCAGTGCAAATTAATTGTGTTGTTTAGTGAATCTTTCTTGGAAAATATTAGCATAGAGTCCAAAATTGAATGCTAATAATAGCTATTGTTATTTAAGTCCTGCAATTTTTGCTGACCGTTTTGAGTATATCATGTCTGACGATGAATTCCGCGCGCGTGGTTGGTTTGAGGTGGGATGATATACCGGCGATAATTTTATATAAACATACATATTGTTTTATTTGTTACGTCATAATAAATTTTAAAAATATTTTTTAGGAAACAAAACAGACCAATGCGCTCACACATGCACAAGGCACGAACAATATGTTGCAGTTAACACCTCATGCCGGTAAAAAGCCATACCAATCAATGTTTGACTGGGGTGTTTACTTCCCGTTTCTAGCGCAATGTTTGCGCATAAAACGTTTTGAATATCCACAGGTGGTTGCATTTCTCGTATTCATCATATATAAAAGAATCATTTGTAATTTCTGCTTTATAGGTATCTGGTGCTGCGCAAGAAGATCTAATGATACAACGTGCTATCAAGCAAGCTGCAGAACAAATCGTACGTGAACAGAGAATTGAGTCACACAAAACATACAATTTAATTGGTGATACATCAAACGACACAGAAGAGTCAAAAAAGTACCAAGACATTTTGTCAAATCAAGAACGACGTGCTAATAATATTTTAATGAATATGCGTTCCACACTGAACCACTACTTAATAATGCTTACTTCCTGGTTATTGTACAAGCTTTTACCATGCTTTTTATCTGGAGTAGTAACGCACACAAGACAAATAGAAACATTAAAAAAAGCTTCGGAACGTGCACCTGGTATTCCTTTAATATTTTTACCATTGCATCGAAGCCATCTCGACTACATAATGGTTACTTTTATTTTGACCAATAATGACATTCGCAGTCCATTAGTAGCTGCAGGCGACAATTTACAGATTCCCGTATTCGGCGGACTCCTACGTGGCCTTGGAGCTTTCTTCATTAAGCGAAAAATCGATCCTGTAGTTGGAAAAAAAGACATTCTTTACAGAGCTATTCTTCAGCAATACATTCAACATGCGCTAAAAATGTCCCATAATGTTGAATTTTTTATTGAAGGCGGACGCACCCGTACCGGCAAGCCCTGTATGCCAAAAGGTGGTATTTTATCAGTAATCGTAAATGCATTTATGGACCATAGCATCCCAGATGCGTTACTAGTTCCGGTTTCGGTTAATTATGAGCGTCTTGTTGATGGAAATTTCGTACGTGAACAAAAAGGTGAAAAGAAGGTACCGGAGTCATTCTGGAAAGCTATGGCAGGAATTTGGAAGGTTTTTGTTTGAAGAAATTCCAGTATATATTGAATATTTACGAATTTAAAATATTACAGACTTTGCACTCAAAGTACGGTCTTATGCGCATCGACTTTAACGAACCATACTCTATAAAGGAACTCGTCCAATCATATAACAAAGTTGCCACAGATGTTAGCCAATTCAAAGTGTACAAGCCTTCCGAAAGGTAGGTTAAAAATTGTTATAAATTCTATTATTAAAATTATTGATGTGCAAATTTATTCGCAGAAAACTACAGCACAACCAATCAACATCATCTTTGTATGGCACTGACGTGGTATGCGAAGAACATCGCACACTTATAGATAGCATTTCAAGAGAAGTTGTATATGATTGCGCTACCGCCACATCAGTAATGTCAACAAACGCGCTGGCATTTCTAATGTTGACTCAGTTTCGCAAAGGCGCACTAGCCACTGATATCGCGCTGGCACTAGATTCTCTTCGTAATCGGTTAAAAGGGCGTAAAGATATGGCATTCGCTGGAGATTCTTTACATATTGTCAATTATTCAGCAGATTTATTAGGCGAAGGTAATAAAGGTTGACTTTTTCATTTGTCTATAATAAGCAATGTCATTGATAACTTAGGTTTAATAATGCGGACGCAGGATGAACGCGGACAGACTCACTTACAACCTGTGCAAAGCATTGAGGCGTCAATTGAGTTATCCTACTATTCAAATATGCTTACACCCCATTTTGCTTTGCAATCCGTATTAATGATAACTTTCCACGAATTGTTGTCATTAAACGAAAAGTCCATTAAAACGGCAAGTTCCCGTTTGGTATCAAAAAATATACTTTAAACATTATTATTTTGTTTTCGTATTATAGGAAACCGAAACGGACAATATACCAGGAATTTCGAGAAAAAATCTCATTGATGCAGCTTTAGCAAACTGTGATGTACTACGATACGAATTTATTTTACACAAGCCAACCCAGATATTAAGTAACCTTTTGGAGATTAATTTGGATGAACTAATAGTCAACGATCTTATAAAGTTACCAGAGGTGGGCTTTGTAAAATGTTTATTGAATTGTAATTAATCTTGTCCTCTTAGATTAGAGAAGAACCTGATAGCAACGCCGAAAGCCGTAAAATTGCCCGTAGTATTGCGGCATACTTAGAAGATGAAGATGACTCTGAATATGTTGATTATGTGCCGAATGGGGATAATCAAGATGAGCAACCCGATATATTTTTGGCAAATGACACACTGACTGAACAGAAAGCGATTTGTGAAGTTTTAGCGCCGGTTAGTCATACATATCTCTCGGTAGCTCAATCACTTAGCATTCTGTATAAAAATTCGATGCTCGAAACTGAATTCATTAAATTCGTTATTAACAGCATATCAAATAAGGTGAATAGTGGAGCTTGTCCATATGGTAAGCGTTCTAAAGCTTTACGTATAACAAATATTATTTTTGAAATATTCTTTTTCTTCATTTCTCTTCTCAGCTGAAAGCGTCTCCACAGACTCTGTGCGAAATTGTTTGAAACTGCTAGAAAAATGGTCAGTGTTAGAAATTTCGAATGATCATGGTTTGCGTCTGTTAACGCTTGGAACGCTTTATGAAACATCCAAAGAATCTATAAAGACTATTATTGGAAGAATAGCAAAAATTGTTCCGCCAAAAACCGGCTACCTGCATCTTTCAGCATAAAAAAACAACGTATTGCCAAATATAATGGAGTTTATTCCTCAATGGAAAAAACCCCATCGTCCATCAATTTCTCATACTTGTTGGAACATTTTAAATCCAAAAGAATAACAAAAGCAATGAATTTATCGACTGAGTAACTTAGCGTAAAAAGTGAAAATCATTTAACTATTCGAAATAGTTTAAATTATCATAACGATATTATCGTTAAAAGAAGCATATTGTCACGTAGACATTTCATTCATTTACATGTATATTAAAAGTAGAGGAAATGATATTAAGCATTAGTTCCGATATATAAAGGGACTACGCATAAATGTAGACTTTGTGACATAACTCATTTTTTTTTTGTAATAAAATTACTTTAGACTAAGATCCTGTAAAAAAAAGTGAAAATAAATTTTTTTATCACATTTATAATTTACAAATATAGATATGATTTAAAGATTTTAGAAATTTGTATATTGTCAAGACCATAATTATTGACAATAAATATTTTCAAACTCTTTGTCTATGGAGATAGAGATATCACGGCAAAAGGGGGCATTTCAATAACATTTATTTATTTTTATTACTTCCAACACCACATGAGTGCATAAAAACAACGACTTACTATGTATTTATATTAAATAGTGTCTTCTACTGAAAGTTGCGTACTGGAGGAATATGTTTTTTAGGTTAATGTTGCTATTTGGGTTTGCAAATAAAATTTCGAACTATCCAACATTTAAACTACATAATTTGATTATAAAAACAATTTTTAAAAATAAATTTTTTTACTCACGTTATAAACAGAATTTTGTTAAATTATCTCTATACATGCATGAAACGATTTGCGAATGGATATAAAATTAATATCAAAATATATTTGTTGCATTGTCGTCTTCATTAATTTTGGCAGCAGTATTAATGGAGTTGTCACTGTTCTGGTGTGATGTGTTCTCATTATTATGGTCATCTATTGGTTCCTCAATCCTTACCGGAGTCTTCACTGTTGCATTAGCACGCTTTTTGCTTGATTTCTTCCCATTTGATTCCCTGGCACGATTTTGAAGCCTTTTTAAAGGTTTTCTCTTCCGAGTAGAACCGGCTTTAGCTTTGTTTGTTTCGACTGCGGTGTTCTCCTAGCAATATCAAAATATTATTAAATTTAAAAGTCTATCGTCAAAAGGAAAACTTACTTTAGAAACCTTTTCTTCTCTGTTTTTGCCACCTATTTCACCAACACATTTTACTGCTCCACATAAGCATAACTTTTTTTGATTTCCTAACAAATCATCCCAATGATAATTAAATGTTAGTTCCGTGTCCTATAATGTTGACATTGCTTAACGTTTGTATGTCGATATATACGGTTATATTATAATTTTCTTACCGCTGGTATGTCTTTAATAGCAAAAAGTCCTATTCGATTCAGACCATTTACTGACCATTTTTGTGTCTCACAATTCGGGTCACAGGAATGATTCATGAAGCGTGCCAAATTCCCCTTCGGTCCCGCATCAATAATGTAGTCCTTCTCCACTGACAGGAAATAGAAATTTTCATCGCGATCCAAAGACTTTTGAGATATCCGCTGCTTAAACTCATTATCATCGATGATTTCACCAACGTACTCAATAATAAAATCTCCCGCATTTATGGGTTCTCTACACACCAGCCCGAAACCACGCTCCTTCAGATAGACAACATCTAGCCGTGGTGATAATCTTGATTCGAACATTTGGTTTTGACAACGTTCGCCCGCTGGACACAACTTTGGATTGCACTCATGATATAGAACACGATTCAAACAATTTGAATTCGGCCCACATGGATTCTCATCGTAACTTCTGCATTCACATTTATTGACCTTTTCCAAATCTATGTGCAGTTTTACCGGATGAACGGCCCGATTAGCTTTAATCCGCACATATGGTTGTGGATGTAACTTCTCTTTATTTTCATTTGAAAGGCGTTGTGCCATCTTCTTCGATTTTATAATTTCATATATACGTTTCGCTTCTTCTACGCCGCGATTATAACTCTGATCCAAACCTAAAATACGAGTTATAAAATTATTTTTATCTAATATCAATTTAAAAGAATTTTACTTGATTTTGTTTTCGGCGGTTCCGAACTGTCACCCTCCAAATAAAGATAAACGCGACGCCTAGAGATCCAACCATGGTCATGTGTTCCAAAGAAACGAACTACAAAATCATTTGGGTTATGTGCCTTTCGTCTGATATTTTGCGGTATTTCTGTTGGTGGCAGTATTATAGCCGGCCACCAACGGAACGAATTGAATTTAGCCCATACCATTTCTCCATACAATGGCAGGCGACCAGACTCACACTCCTCACATATGTAACCTTCACTTGGATCAAGGGGGATATTTAAACATTTGGCGTGCACAGCGGTTGGACAAGTTTCACAACAGATTACCTGACCGCCTCCTACGCAAATGAAACACCAACTGACGTTCACATGCCCATCTGATTTACTTGATATACTATGGCGAGGGCATATTATATGCGCCGCTGTCAGTATTTGAGAACCCGCAGGTATGCAAGTCGAATCCATATGATAACTAGCAGGACATTTCACACATTTTGTAAGTTTCGAGTTACTTAAATGTTGAAATTTGCCTTTGGGATCATCTGAAACACAAGTGTGACAAACATGGGATGGGCAGCGAAAGGATTCAATCTTATTTTTCGATTTGGTAAACTTTGCTTGTGGCCAATATCTACAACAAGCAGGGTGGAAAGCCTTCGAACAATGAGGCATGTTACATAAAATTAATTCTTCCTTGTTTGAATCTGATGAATTGTCTTCCTTGCATACAGCACAAACAGGGGGCTTTCCTATCGCACAGGAATCGCAAATTACTTCCAGATTTACTTTAATGATGTGATCATCAACATCTCCGTCAGCAGTAACATGGTAATTGTTTAATGCTGACGAGGTGCCAGCAATTTCCTGGTCGTTATTTACTGGAGCTATTGGATTTTCAAATGACGCTTTCATATCAACGGATAATTTAGAAGAACTCCGCCTTACATTTATAATATTTGATTTTCGACGACCACGCGATTTTTTTAAAGCTGTTGGATCTTTTCCAATACAATCAGCATGCAACCAAGTGTGACAACCTTTGGCACATCTGACCAATGGACCACCGGGATGAAGACAGTACTTACAAACAGGATCACGAGCTAATCCTCGAAATAAATACTTGTTATCTAAGTTGAAAATATCATCGATAACTTCTTCAATAGGTCGGTTCAATTGACGTTTGGGTTTGTTATCAACTGCTTGAACTTCACCTTCTTCTTCTTGTTGTTTCCCTTGCGGTTCCAATTCGAATACATTATTCATTTTGGTTGGTAAACTATGACGATGTTTCAAAGTTTTTAATCTATTCGAAAGCCGCTTGACAGCACCTTCTCCACTACCATTTTCAACAAGACTAGAGCCCAGCTCATGCTCATTACTTCCTGCCAGCAATCGCCGTTTTATTTGATGTATATTAATCTGCTTTAATGCCCAAATGTTCCGTGATGCAACCATTAGGCTTCTTTCCAAAGATTCGTCTATATTATCTTCCAATACGAATTCTCTCATAGCGTTGTAAAACTTCCTATATTCGCTGTTACCCATTTCTATTTTATGCAACGCAGCAAACGAAGCCAAAGTGTTAGTTTCGTTTTCTTCAACTTGCACAGTACCAGCATTATTATTAGAGCTTTCATTAGTCTCGTTATTATCTCCACCTGAGTTCTCTGTATTTTGCTGCGGTTGTATAGAAGCATCACTTAATTTTCGTCGCTTTGTTTTCGATGCTGGTTTTAGCGGTGAATAGGCGGGACTGTAAGGCGAAACTGAACGATCGCGTTTTCCCGAAGCCAAAGGATTTTTTACTATCAAACTTTCCATAGGATCGTGACTTAAACTGTCAGTTCTACTATTGTTGTCCGTGCTCAATTTTCGTTGTTTTCTTTGTATTTTTTGCAAGACTCTAAAAAAATATTATTTATTGAAAAAAATACAAAAATTTAAAATGTTTACAATATGTGTATTTATGAATGTATTTTTTATTAGCAATATTAACTAAAAATTATTATTAGTTGTCAATAAAAGAAAAAATAAAATAATGTTGCTAAGTAATTTCAATTTCACTTACTTTTTATGCTCGTAAATTTCAAAAAACTTTGTTAACCTGTCCTCGTATACGATTTCAGAGACTTTATTTGCTTCTTTTATTGCTTCACGCCAGATCATTACTTTACTTGGCTTTGGTAAAAGTACCTTATATTTTAGGCTCTTCTTGCCATATTTTTTGCGTATTTCACGCATATGTTGCTTGTAATTTTCTAGATCGGTATATGGGATAAGGTTTTCACGTTTTACCCAATTCCTCCGACCGCTATCAGCAAAGAAGCGTACATGAACCAATACATATTCTTCGCCATTGCGCACATTGCGTTCAGATGATAACGTCCTACCATCGGGATCCGGACATACAATGCAAGGCCAATAGCAGTAAGAATATATCTGTCCCCAAAAGATATCTCCGGTTGAAAATGTCATCCAATCCATTCCTGTTACCACAGAAGAGCCTTTAGCGCTATCTAAACTGGTTGCCGAAGGTGATTTCGCACTTAAACCAACGACGTTGCTTAATATCATGGACTCGCCACTCTCTCCTCCCTCTAAATCGTACCGTAACTCTGCCTCTGCATCGTCTATGGGACTTTCAACGATCTCCAATTTGCATTCCGTGGTTTTATCAAAGCTATCATTTTCGATTTTTACTTCTGCTGTTGGATTAGTGAAATTGTCAAGAGAATGAGGATCTGTTGAGGAGGATTCCAAATTTTCTTCGCCAAGCTCACTATTTCCACCTTTGGAAGAGTTAGCAATATCTGATTCTGCATTATTTACAACACTTACGGATTCCTTTTTTATTAAATCAGCGATATGTGTTGTTTCTTGTTCATTATACTCTTCATTGCTTTCAGTTATTAAGCAATTAATGATATTGTTTATTTGCTTTTGCGGCAGATTTACCAAATCAGGCGAATTATTATTATTTTCGCAATGAACACCAATAAGTGTTTCATTATTTCTTGAAAGTGCAGGTTTACTTTCATTTATATCGTTATTTAATTTAGTGTTTGGACTTACAGCTAAGTTTTTCACTATTTTTTCTTTGCTAATATCATTTAACACAACTGAGCCATTCCGTGCTAATAATTTATCAATGGGACTCTCAAATTTTTTGCGTGCTGACAATCTATTCGGGGACGGCGTTACTGATTGATTTCCCGCTCGTCTGACGCAGCCTAACAGTGCTTTGGACGAATCAGACAAGATTTCACTATCGCTACCTCCTTCTACCTCGGGACTGGCAACATATACAAGTAATTTACGATGCCGAGAACTTCTAGTTTGAAGACCACCATCACTTTCGCTGCCAGTTATGGCAACTGTTGACGATGATGGAGGTGTCGTAAATCCAATATATTTAGGGCTCAAGTCCGAATATAAATTGGCTAACATGTTACGTTTTCCTTAACAAATACAATAACGAAATGTTATCATAGTGAAAATTTTTTTGCATAAACTATGAACAACTCACTGCGTGGCGTAGACGAAGACAATCTATTGCCTGAACCAATACACGTAGATGTATCTTTTCTTTTTCCCTCATTGTCCGAGAATCTGGTTGTTGTTGGTGTCGACAATCGAGGCTCATAGTTTTCTCGTTTATTAATAAAATTACACTTTTCACTTTTCATTATTTTGAGCTTTTTATCGAAAGTGTTTTTATTGCTATTAACAGCTTTAATACTTTCTACGGGATATCCAAAAGAAGTATCAGCTTCTATTGCCGAACTGCTACGTGTTTCTACATTGGCCGCGTTATTTTGTTTTTGCTCGGAACGCATATTTCGTTCCTTTTGCAATATACAATCTCGAATTCACTTTTTATACTTATTAAAAACGCTTGTTTTGCATTGATGTATATAATTGTAAGCAATTTTATATGAAAAATGAGGACTACCAAGCCTAGAATTTGTAAAGCCGATTCGACATACGCGCCAAATTTCCGCAGCTGTTAGTTTAAGTGTTGCCATATGTTTTAGTAATTTTGCAAATATCAGTTTCTACTGTCACATGTCATTTAGCACTTACATATGTATGTCTAATACAAATTTATGCATAAGTATACATACATATGTATATATTTACAACTATTTGGTATATATTTAAGTTTTTTAGAGTCCATAAAGCTGCAACAGAAATTTGTTATAAATTTGCAACATTGATTTATTCGGACTCGTTCACATGCATACATACTTACATATGTACAAAGCATATAATAATCTATGAAGTAAAACTATATTAGATAAAAACATATCTCTTGAATATATTTTCGTACATACTTATGTATGTATGTATATGGGTTATCAGTCGTAAAGGGAATCAGTATTTGTGCACATTTAAATTTGTAAATTTCACAATTAATTCCTGCAATAGCGATTTGAATTAAAGCTTGCATGGAAATGCTACATATATCAAAACAATCATCCTGTTAGCTACAATATAATAGGTAGATCAATTTATTCTACATATGCAGCTACTTACATACATCTATGTACATATAAATGGAAATGGTGGTCACGAATTTAAACTTAACAATCATGAAATCACATGCAAATAGCTGTCAGCTGGAAAATCAGTAATTTAATACTGTACTGAAAATCAATTTAAATTACAGTATCACATTCAAAAGCCAAATGTGTCTCTTTCCTGTGATGGTATCTCAAAAGAAGGATTATTCTAAACTGATTTACATAAGTTTGTTGAACGATACATCGATGTTCTCTCGTTTCTTATCAGATATGGAGGAACAGGTGTTTTCAACCTCCATGGAATGACACAGCCCATTTATGGAGTTATATCCACAAGTACAACTACACGTTTTCTTGTGAATTTTCGTTGAAGACGAATTTTATTTACTAAACAAAACAAAAAAATAATAATAAATAATTAAAGAAATTAATGTAATTTGATAATTGATGATTCATTTTGAAAACATTTCGAATCTCTATTTCCTGAAGATCGTAGGACCTTCGGCTCACGGCAGTCAACTTTAATGCCCACGGCAGTCGAGTCTAAGTGACCGAACCCGGATTTTTATTCGACCAAGGACTGTCAACACGGCACCATTCCTCGAAATTACTTCAGGAATGTTTTCTGTCGCTACAACAACAGCAACTTGACCTACGAAGAAAGGTGTCTGGAGCTGGGCAAGAATTTTCTGCTAAAAATTATCTGAAGCTCTAAAACCGAAAAAATTATTATTATTATAGACGAATACAGATAACGATCGAAGGACTAGTCAAATTTTGATTTTTGGCGAAATCCACCTTACCAAAAAAGCGAAATTATTATTAAAAATCTTATTCATTCGATCATTAACTGTATGTATAGAAGAGGGTCGTGTGAAAATTTCAAGCCGATCGATCCAACCGTTGGGGGAAAGTAAGTTATGATTTGATTTTAAATCACCCTGATTGGTGTCAACGTAGTTAGGGCAATTAGCGTAGAATTTTGCATTATTGAAGATTTCATGTCTGGCCAAGAAAAATTTGTACCCCACGCAATGTCTAATAAAATTTAAAGTTTTGGGAACATTTGAGTTTTTTAATATTTCATAACACTATGCCTTACATTTTCATCATCAATTGGCAGTTGTATGTGCTCGAATTTATTTGTGTTCAATTTTAATTCATAACAATAATTAATAGATTATATTACAATAATTATTCGTATAATATTTAACCACAAAATGAATATCAACGAAATCATAACACTGTACGAAATGGTTATGCAAAGAATTCGGTTTCAAGGTCACCTGTATCGACGACCGAAAATGATGTAACCAAGCCAACATTATTGTTAAAGAAAGCTAACCTTGAAATGAAGAGCAAAGACATATGGACAAAGTGAGTAGTGTTCATTCAATATTTACATAAATTTAAGCGAGTGAAAAACTTAAATAATCCATCCATAATAAAGAGTCATAAGCATGGATCCCTATAGTTTAGGAATTGTATGCCTGTATAACTCGTTGTTGTATTTTAATGTAAATTTTATTCCCTCTTTTGAAAACAAAAAAGCCCGAAATGGTGTTGGAGCAAAAGAGCATAAATATGTGCACATATAAACTCATATATATTTTTACAAACATACATATGTATGTGCATGTGCAGTGCAGTGGAAATTGCTGCTAGTTTCTGAAGGAAATTACTTGTATACTGGTCGCTTTAAAACTAGTTCAAATAGAACTATATTGAATTGGTAGAAAGGGATACACTAACTTGGGTTAAATTAAAAAAAACAACAGAAATACACATACACTTTTGCTTTTGTTTATTGTAATTGAATATTGCTAGCCATATATTTACTTAACCGTGTTATTTTCTTTCTTTCTAATTAGCATCTAATTGGCTTGAGCAAATATCGACTTAACTTATAAGAAAATAGTAATGTTCTCAAATGCTCGAATACCTAATTCAAATTAAACAATATTTCAGTAAAAGTTAATACTGTCAAATCAGTTGACTATGTACTGGGTTTGAAACTCGACAATATTTTAATTTACATAAAATCATAAAATTTTTTTTGGAAGTAGTAAACACTTTTTTGACGCTTTCGAATATTACTCCAGTTAATCTTCCAATATCACTATCGAAATCGGTTTTTTAAATGTAAAAGCCTGTAAAGTCAACGACACTGAAATCGGCAAAAATTCAAAGTTTGTTTAACAAATTAACATAGGATTGGCAATATACTACTCGTTGACCCCAATAACAGCCAAACATTTTTTATGTTTTTTAGCTATTTTTGCGCAAATTTATTTCGTTTAGCCAACAATATAAATATGTATGAGGATGCGTTTGTATTTTACACCAAAATATCCATCTGTGTTTCTATTTAGAGTACGAATTTCGAACTCTGACCTTTTCAGATGTTTGTGTGTGTATAAATGTATTGTGTTAATCCTTAAGTTCTAATATTTCATGCTTTAATCTGCACTTTTATTGGTTTGTGAATGCAGACTTTTTAACTTCAGAAACTTGCTAATGTTCATAAGTACATACATACGTGTGTATATCAGTAAGAGTCATATGGGATCAGCTGATACACATCCATATGTATATAAAATGTATTCTTAAATTTAATGCGCGTTTTTTTCACGCAATAAATTTTTAAATGCTGTATAACTTTACCGGCAATATTTGTTCCACAATTTTTAAATATTTTTTTAACATCTATGTATTTCTTCACTCCCACTACAAACAATGTACATACGTGCGTTGGTATGGGGTTTTATTTATATTTTGCACTGCTATTTTTTCGTGGATAATGCAATACTTTTATTAGTTTACTCCTATGACTTACTGTTCGAAATTGAGAGTGAGTAAAACGTGGACGTTTGTACACAAATGTGCATGTGCACACGTACATCTATTTGTAGATACCACATGGATTCGTATGTAGATAGGTATATGGGTGTACGAGTGCGCTTTTTCGCTAAGTGGAAGCAGTATGGTGATTGAACAACAGATTTTGCCACGGTTTGGCAGTCGTTTGCGCGATCGCTTGGTTTCAGTTACGAATTGTCTCTAATACGCGAAGTTTGGCACGGTGCGCAATCGCAACCGTTGTAGTTTTTTGTTGGTGTGAAGGAAGAGAAGGAATTGCTAAATCATCTGGTTTTATGGTATGCGAAAAAAATATAAATCTACATATTTGAGACAAACAAAGTTTTCGAATAAACTGTTGAAAATAATGAGTGTTGTTATGATAAATAACATAACATACGAAAATATAGTGTGGTGAAAGAAATACAATCGCATTCTAATTTTTATTTTTGAACTCGAAAATCAATTTAAAAACTCTCGTTGCATTTTAGCGCATTTTTTAAGACTCTAATTCCTAAACTAATTGTAGATGACAAAGCGCCGCTGAAACAAAAGACTTAAGACACAAACTGCATACATACATATGTATATGTTATGAGCTAGTGATTTCGCATTTATTATGTGCTAGTGCTGGTGCTGCTATTTGTGCTTCGAATTACTGATTAACCAAAAATTACGTGCACATGTTGAAAAAGTGGAATAGCAAACATTACAAAATGTGTTAATTTTTCCATAAAAATGTGTGAGTGTGTGCTGCTGCGGCAAGTTGCTGTTTCTTTTACAATGTTAGTGTTGCTAGCCACAAGCCCACTTGCATACATAGTTACACACATAGTGGTTGTGCGTTGAGCAAGTCAAATGAAACTGTATTATGTTCCACAATTATTGGGTAAAAATTGTGCAAAAGCTGAATTTAATTATAAATACTTAAAAAATACCTCCACTTACAATGCTCTCAGAAAGATTTACATACATATGTAGCAATAGTTATTAAGAAATTACAATTAAGGATCTGTCAGATTTGCATTTTCTAAACAAATACATACGAATATGGTAGAAACTGTTATTTACTTATTCTAGCAATTATATTCTGATTGTTGTCAACATTTCAGTTTCCTATAATGCGTGTAAATGTGTATGTGAGTACAAGATTTTACAGCTGTTTTGTCATTGAAGCTCTGCAATGCTAACATAAATTGCCAACAGGAAAAATCCATTTAACAAGTGTTGTCTGTTCCATTCGCAATCATAGCAAGTGAATGGACATTTTTGTAGACTTGTATGTGTGCAAGTTTGTATATATGTACATATATACCATATGTATGACGTTTGACTTCCTTATATGCCAGTTGGGGAGACCGAAAATGCACCACAAATGTAAATAAATAAACAACAAGGGTGTATTCTAGGATAAACATAATAAAGAGTGTTTTTATTTTAGCATTTAATGTAATAACTGTACATATGTAACTTCGTGACTTTATTTGGAAAAAATCAGCTTCTAAAAAAAATATCAGCTTTTAATAAAAAATGGTAAACGAAATATTTAACATAAAAAATAGCATCGGTTATGCAGCACTTTAACGACTACTATGGACCCAGTTGAAAATATTGACATATCAGACACTAAACTAAAATCGGTCACAGTTCAGAATATATCAAATGTTCAACATAACCAAAGTTTGTGAATTTTCTCGTCATACTGAGTTCATAATAAAAGAAGTATTATCAAATAATTTTGCTAAGCTTCTTGGAAAAAGAATTGATGAAAGTTATTATCTAATGGGGGAACACCTAGTGAAATAATTCCAAAAAATCATTTTGTTATTGGTTTTCGCATATTTCGATAGCATATATATTTAAATATAACATAATTAAATTTTAATTTAATATTTAATTTTTTTTTTTGAGTTACAGCTTTCTAAAGTTTAGTCACTCAATTCAATAAGCTCAATAAGTTTATCTTTAAACTCGTTTCCTTTTTACTACTGCTACTACTACTTTTTTTCAAATTGGCTACAGTTGTACCTCAAATCATCCCACCGCTATGAATGATTCCTCTTTTTATTTCCCAATTTTTTTGATTGTATCACAAATTCAATTTCGGAGAGCCCAAAATTATCAGACTATTGAGTAAAATTTTATTAAATTTCAATTATTGACAATCGTAGCTCAATGTATAGTCAATACTTGGTACGTACTTATTCTAAATTCGGAAAAGACCGCAATTACTGCAGCAGTGTAGTAGTTGGAAATAATGAATAATTCGCTAAAAATTAACATTATTGTGACATTATTTGTGTTTATTAACTAATTGAGAAAAACTATATCCAGAAAATTTTAAAACATTCACACAGTATTTTCCCCCCCAAAAATAATTGTTTGGCTATAACACTAGGTTGCCATTTAAACTCTATATATTTTAATATATACCATATGTAAACGTATAATGAATTTCGTTTGAAAGAGTTGTAATGATTTATTCAGTTGTAGCGATATTTTATTCAAAATTTCTATTATTACTACGTTTATTACGTTACTGTTGGAACGCACCTTCAACAAAGCAACAATCCGGGTAATTCAATGCTTCAAAAGCACTTGTCTTCCACGACCATTGCCTTCCACCATCCAGCAGCAGTCAGCAATCATTCACCACAACTACTTTGGCAATATCAATACGAACATTCGCTGCAACGGCAGCGCGCCACTAACCACAATCCACACTCTGCAATAGCGCCATATTGAGTAATATGCGAACTCCATACGGTTGCTCAGCGTATTGTGACGTTGTTCATGCCACATAAGTAGCGTGCAGTCGACTCAACTGTCAGTTCCACATACTAGTCGAGCACAATTTTACCAATCCTATCTCAGTTGCCGAAGCAAACACGTTGCTTGCAATCCACTTTGTTTATATAACTTTGATTTTTTCTTTGTTTATTTTTGTTTTTTTTTTTTGCGATTTTATTTATGTACTAACTCATACCAGTAATCGCTTAAGAGGCGTTTCGGGGCATCAGTACAGGTAATATATAATAGGTATATAACGTTGCTAATTGTTGTTCTGGAAGCGTTTCGAAAAAGATTCACAAAATGCAATAATTAAATAAATAAACCAGAAGATAAATTTTAAATTTGTCATACAACATGAACAATTGTTCAGCTGTCATTTGATTTATCGCATGTGAGGTGATTTTCGTTGCAATGACTGAGCGTATAACAGCATACATACATATGTACATACATAAACCGATATGTATGATTTTGCAAAGATAATCCTTACGTGCATTCGTGTTTTTCCATGTCAGTAAGTGGGAAATATGATTAATAATAACGACTGTGACGTATCTTAATCACTTTTTAACCAAACATGTGCCTGCGGCCCACCTCGACAAAGTGAATGTCGTAAAATTTAAATACCTAGATTGATTTGCGTACGCTCAAAAATTCAATGCAATTTGATGAGAAATTATTAAACACGCATTTAAATATTTTTGTTGTTGTTTGTTAATGGTGGTTTCCTTCGTAATTGCAGTTACACAAGCACACTCGAGCTAACTGACCTTGGAGTATGTTGATGTGTCTCTAGAGACATACTACACACCTTTTTCATACGTTCGATCGTACAAATGTACATACGTGTAGTATAAGCAGTGCATCTTTTGATTTGACTCTTATTTTTTTGAAACGCAGATTTTAGTAAAAAGTAAGACCTTTTATTTTTTATTTGGAGGCCATTTTATTTAATTGTTCACCTATTACAAACCGCTGTTTATACACCTATACTCCTTGCGGAAAGTATAAAATTATATACATACATACTACATACATATGTATATGTAAGCCTAAATATTGTACTTGCTTTGGATACTATAACATGATTTTGTTTTGCTGAAAACAGTTTACTTCAGAACTCAGATAAAAACCTCGAGTTTACATCTTTGGAAAAAAATATTGGAAGTATTTGATAGGATTGCTAAACTTTTGACAGAAATCGTAAATCGCAAAATAATATAGACAACTCTTGAGCAGTTTTCTGGTTTTGATATTTCCACAATAATAAGGGTTGATAGTATTCGATAAATGGCGGCAGAGGACCCAATTATCTGCAGTATTTAGTCAATATCTTCTAGTAAGGTGCAATTTGGACCTTTGGTGTCGAACGGCAGCCCTCGTACAATTATTGATTCGTAAGAGAGTTGTTATTGTCTATAAAATAATCCTTTAGTTTCTCATAAAAATACATTATACGTTGTAAGATCATAATCAAGGGTAACTTATTTACTCTCTAATTCTATAATTAACCGGGAAGCGTATGAATTAGAGCTGCTGACTCAATATGAGTCTAGTTTTAAAGCGATAATGCGATTTAAAATATGCACGAATTTTATTTCTGGTATATCACATATCAAAAATGTTAAAAGTATTTTCTATACTTTTGTACCCCCATAAAAATGTGGAACAATAAAAATATTATTTTTTTCAAATCAACATCGGTGATCAACTTTACCACCATAGAAAAATACTTATTATATATTATTATTCCTACCGATCCAATGGACCGGTAGAAGATAAAGGCTCAAACTTCTCGGTAGTCTTACTTTCGGCAAACCAGAATTCATACCGAAACTGACATTAGCCGTCTCAAAGAAATTTGTGGGAAGATCGAAGCGCTTCGTCGATTTTTAATCATCATGTGATCCAGAACCTATGTCTGAAATTTGGAAACAATGGAAATAATGAAAATAAAAAATATTTCATATTGTGAAGTAATCTGAAGTATTTTTGTAAGAGACTAATGGCCGTTTTCTCATTGTCTGGTTAGCAGTTATCTGTCAGCTAAATTCAGGTTAAAAAAATAGTTATTTACCAAAAGAAGGAGTCTTGGTTAAGTTAACAAAATCTTAACAGACTAACCAAACATTGAGAAAACGGCCCTTGTGTTGATCAAGACCAAAACTTAATATAAATTGTAGGTTCCATCAAATTGAACTATAAGTTCAACCAAGCGTTTAGCATGAATTTAGATGTCATTAAGTCTATACACTATATGTACATAAATTATGAACTGATGAAAATATTAAAAGAGTAAAGAATATGGTGCTTCAAAATCGTCAAGCCATTGTTAGAGATGACAAGAGAGCTCGACAACTCTCACGAGTTCGTTCGAATGATTTTGGTGTGGATGGAACGCTTTCTTGCTTCGATTCGATTTTTTTCAAAAAGAATACCGTAAACAGATCTCTGACATGCTTGATCGTGCGAATTCCGATCCCACATTCATGGAGAGCATTATAACTGTCGATGAGACATGGGTTTATGAATTTGACATGCAAACAAGTCAACAATCATCGGAAAGGGGAAAAAATGAGCCGAAATCTAAAAAAAAACACGCCAAAACCGCTCAAAAATCAAGGTAATGCTCATTGTTTTTTACGATATTCGTGGTTTGGTGCACCATATATTTGTTACGGAAGGACAGACGGTCAATAAGGAGTTCTATTTGTCCGTATTGATGTGAAAACATCGCTCGAATACGGCCGAAATTAAAAGAACGATTCATCGATCATACACGAGCGATAATGCACCATCGCATTGAGCCACGATTGTGACCGAATTTAAAACCAAAAAGGCAATGAATATCATCGATTAACCACCGTGTTTACCAATTTTGGCTCCGTGTGATTTTTTCTTGTTCCCCAAACAGAAATTGTCGCTCTTCTTTAATTCGCAGAAAAAGCTGATGGCTGTCCTAAAAAGTGCTTATGTAAAGTGTTTCAAGAACTGAAAAATCGTTGGCAAAGGTGTACATACATCTGGTAGGGATTACTTTTACGAGGCGACAAAATAAATATTAATAAATAATTAACTATTTTGCGTTTTATTTACAGTTCCGGGTACTTTTTTGTCACAATGTATGTACATTTGTGTAATAAAGTACGCTGTTGGAAACCCCCAATTCAGTGCAAATACAAATATTAACCCAAATATTTGCTTAAGTGTATGTTATTACTAAAACCTCATAGTAAGCATTATATACATACATATGCATACATATGTATTTTAACATATGTGCGAATATATACATACACATTTTTACGATTTAAGTCATTATTTACTTAATTACTATTTTAACTAAAATCAAGTTGAGTAATTTTCATGCCTAGACCCCCTAGCAAACACCATTCCAATTTTTCATTTCTTGTTTACAAAAGCAAAAACACACACTATGCACAAAAACTCTCGACGAACGGTGTTACAACAAACGCAATAGAACTAATACATTAACCCCCAAGAAAATGAAGTAATCAAAGAGAAGTAAACCGAAACCAAAAGGCGAATGCAAATGAATATTTGAACGTAAATATTCACTTACAAAGTCAAACACTTCGTTTATTTATGAATGCATGTGCATATGCTTGTATGCATGTATTATATATAGATATGTATATGTATATGCACATAGGAAATATGCGAAAAGACGGCCGACTGCCTTTGGTGCGTCGTTTAATGTAAAAGAGAGTTACGAGGTCAACTTACAAACAAAAAAAACGAGTTTAACCACGAAGAGACGCAGACTGCAAAAGCAATTAACCCATAAGAGACTGCGGTATTGAATGGCATTCAACAACATGCAGGCATTACAAAAATTCGTTGTAATAAAACTAAAATAAGCAACCAGCGTGTATACACATATGTATATTTAAAAAAATTAAAGGGTATCATAAGTCTCAAAATGTAATACACTTTGTACGTGCGCATGCGCATCTACATACATACACATGTATCATGTGAATGTGGATGCATCGCAACAGGTAAATGGACTGGATGGTCTGAAGTAAAAAATAAATGAACCATCCAAGGTTGGCAGCAGGTTTGTAATATCAGCAATGCGCTGCCGTGCCGGCTCCATCATCGAGTTTTATGCAATACTATGAAATGTCGAAAATGTACCGAGACCACGGCGCAGCCGAATGAGCGTGGTTTGGCGCGCTGGAGCGACCGTTGTGTACACCAGCTGAAAGAGAGCAACAGCGATTGGTAAAACCAGAAGCAGTTTATTAGCGCTACAGTTTTTTGTTGATTTTGTCATTTAGACAAGCAACCGCTTTATAAGAGTGCAAAATAAATAGCCAAAGACAAACTCACAATTTCCACTTAACGATCTTCTGGCTGAACGTGTATATGTACATATGTCGCTAGGTATTTGTGCACATACATACATATATGTATGTATATCCATGACACTAATTATTTTTGTGAACATAAGAACTGCTATGAAACTCACTCACATGCATACATACATATGTAGATACATGCATTATGCATACATATGTATGTGCAACAAAACCAACTGAATAAAAAAAATTTTAATCGATGAGCGGAAAATTAATGCCAGTGTCGAATTTGTTTTGGTTTATAAAATAGCTAGCTATTAACTTTAGGTATATGCATACCATATGTACATAAGTAGGTAAATGGCATCTAATAAATTGTTTATTGTTATGTACCGTTATTACTCGAATCAAAGTCATAAGTATTAAAATCTCGAACCTTCTTAACTGCCAACATTTTTAGTAGTTAAAATAGTTACTTTTCTATCTCTACTATCTGCACAATTCTTCACCAGAGCAGTTCAAAAACATTCGTTATTCTACAATTAAAAGTGGAAAAAATAAACAGGCTTGCAACCAATTCCAAGAAATCTACAAGAACCAAACTATCTTAAGAAAACTAAATTGGCGATTACTTTTTCTACAAGATCTTTCATTGAGCTACTATCAAATATTTATAATACCCGCCAAGAGATCTTCTATTAAAATAGGAAACAACGTTAACTTCAGTTACACCAAAGCTACTATTGTATAACGACTTTTACATTCAAAAAGCTTCCATACTTGATATTTATCGCTCCGTTTGTATGGTAGATGTATGTATGTATGTTATAATGGTGTAATATCGGCGTTTCCGACAAATTAGCAACTTCTTCCAATCATTATCTCAAAAATTAAAGGATTAGTCCGCGTATATACAGACAGACTCAGCTTCTGCGTATTACAAACTTAGTGGCAAACTTAATAACCTCTCTTCTGGTTATACAGTCTTTTACAGAAGTAATATTCCCATCAAAATGTGCTTCTGCACCTAAGCTTATGAGACGCGTACTTTAAACATCAAAAAATTGTTAAATTCAATTTTCACTTGAACCGACGGAAACACATACGAAATCGACTCGACATACTCGAAAATAAATATGCCTCAATTATGTCTCAATATAAGAAATGTTACAAACAGTAATTACTGGTTTTTCCAATACGATCCGGAAACCAAACGCCAAAACTCACAATGGTTGTCTCCGCGCGCCCCCCGCCCGTAAAAAGCTCGCATGAGCAAGTCGAAGGTGAAAACGATGATTATTGCCTTTTTTGATAGCCGTGGAATCGTCCACAAAGAATTCGTTCCACCGGGGAACACTGTGAATCAAGTCTACTATTGCCAAGTACTGGAAAGATTGAGACAGACATCGCTCGTAACTGGATCCTTCATCACGACAACGCGCCGTGCCACACCGCCCTCAGCGTGTCCCAGTATTTGGCCTCTAAAGGGATCGCCGGGTTGCAACAGCCGCCTTATTGGCCCGACATGTCTCCCTGTGACTTTTATTTGTTTCCTAAAACAAAATCATTGATCAAAATAACCCATTTTGAGTCGATTACGGACATCCAGGCGGCCGTGACGAGGGTACTCCTAGACATCCCAGTCGAAGCGTTCCAGAAATGTTACGAAGCATGGAAAACGCGCTGGAATCGCTGTGTAGGTGCCTAAGGGGACCACTTTGAAGGAGATGGCAGAGTTGTAGAATAATTTTCAAATATACGGTTTTTATGGAATCAGTCTCATTACTTAATTGTCATACCTCGTACCTATATTAATTAATATAGTTGAAAAATTTTTAGTTTATATGGTATGTTTGCTCAATAGAACTGAAACTGAAATCCGCCTACGAGCAATAAATTACCTGCTGAAAGAAAATTAATTATTTTCAATGGCGTCATAGAAACTCATGTACTAAGTACGCTGTTCGTCTATATATACTCGTATGTATATAAGTTAACAAAAATTTGCAAATGCACTTATAGTTGCATTTAATTAAGTGTTTAAACTAATGAAGTACCAATGTACGTCTGTTAAAAATTTATTAAACAAATTGTTTGTACTTCCGAGAGGCATTTACCCACTTACATATGTATATACAACAGTATTAGCACTAACTTGCATATACATATAAATACACATATGTATATTTAATATACTTATATGTTTATATTTATTATATAACATTTTGACGTACATATATAGGTACGCACAGAATGAGCGATTCCTCGAATGAATGCATTTGGAATATTAATTGTTGAAGAACAAAAAGAAAAGAAACTACGTAGGATATATTTGCATATGTGGATGTGTGTAAATAAATCTATTTTTCATCTATGTATGTATATGTTTTCATTATTTATTCTAAAACTCAATTGCACCGTTCGCGTTTATAGTATTGCAAAATAATATTCATGAGCAAAAATAGTTAGCAAAGACCAAATATTATCTGTTTAAAGTTGAATTGCTATTCTGAGTGAGACAATATTAAATTTTGCAACTGCATGCAAATACACTCTTGATAACAAATTTAATAGACAATAATAATAGATAATCGCACATTAACGATGAATTATTAACAAAAACCTTGATGTAACGATGGGCCAAAATTTATCGCGTCGAAAATTTAGATACGCTTGCAAATTTCAAGAAGAAAGTTATTGATTAACAAGATTAACCAGAGGATCGAAACCCAAGTAATATATACAGTTGATCTTCCCTAACTCGAATTGCCATAATGCACAAATAAATTTCGAGTTATGGAAGGAAATTTGTATGAAATTTGACTTCTGTTGCGAATTTTAGACTCATACATTGGCCGACAAATTCGACAAAAGGTTTGTTAGATAAATGAAAATATAATATGTATGAGAGTTGTGGATAGTATCGACCCGATTTGATTTATTTTTGTCCATACTACATACCATTAATATGCAACATACTACTAAAATCTCCTCTGAGGTTCAATATGGCACCCTCGCCAACAAAATGGTGTAAAGTCACTCGGATGGTATGTGTTTGTTATATGGGGGCTAAGTCAAGTTGTCGCCCGATGTTATCTATTTTAGGCACAAATATACATTGTGGTCAATAAAACACGCTGTCTCATTTTCATAGAGACGACTCGACGTTGGCCGATATAGGCGGTATAAAGCTATAAGTGGGCCAGGCCATAGATGTCTCTTGCTACTGCAATCTTCTGTGCCAAATAATAGTTCTATACCTTATTTTAGTGCTTAATTATGGCACTTTATAGGTTAATGGTGGTTAAATAAGAGTATACTGTCTGAGGTAGTGGACAATAAAAGCAGTTTTTTGCTTTACTTAATTAACTACGATTTCGCAGATGTAAATATGTTGTATGAATATACGTAGGAGATAAATATATATGTATTTTTATTTCATTATGTAATGAGCCGTGAGCACTGGCAGCTATTTTAATATCAAAATATGGTATATGCAAATAGATATACATATATCTGTATGTATGTAGATCTATGTATATTTCTTACGACTTATTGGCTATCATCAAGTTCTTATTATGTTCCTGTTTTGTATGTTATTTTTTCCAGTTTGTACACGGTCTGAATAATTTATGCCGTCCATGATTCTAAAGCCAGTGTGAGCACCACTTAAACGTCAACGTCTCTAGCAGCATATCAACATCAGATCACAGCTACGTGCACATTTATATATCCACAGGTTTTTATAATACTCATACATATAATTGGCTCACACTGGTCTGAAAAGAATATTTCCAGCGAGTCATCTATATGTAAGAGTATAAGTTAGCATAAACCGAATTTAGCAATTTAGCGAATATAGATACAAACAAGCGATAAATTCCTGCAATATGGCGGCCGTAGAGGTACGCAACGGATACAAATACTATGGCAGTAAATCAAATCCGAAAATTATTCTCAATTACTTGAATATGAATGTAATGCGCGGTTCAATGTGAGTACGATTAACTTACTTCAATCACCCAATTGAGTGTGTAAGGCCTTGTTTATAAGTATGTATTTCTTTGTTCTATTTTATCATTCACAGATATGGTCTTCTTGGTGCTTCAGGTTGCGGCAAAACTACTCTACTCTCCTGTTTAGTCGGCCAGCGGCAGCTTAATAGCGGTGAAGTCACAGTCTTGGGCATGAAGCCTGGGCAACCGGGCAGTGGCATTCCAGGTGCACGTATTGGCTATATGCCGCAGGTGAATATCATTCTAAGGTTTAGTTATAAAATTGTTTTTTTTTTTTTGTGTAATCATTCCCCGTCCTATCTGAAAATTGCCTTACATATGTATCTACAATGTCCTTCACTAATTTGTTATTTCATTTCAAAATGTTCAAAGATTTTTACAGAATAGTTTAGTTGACCTAACGGTTGTAGGTATCACCCAAAACTTATCGAGATAGATATAGGTTGATGTATATACATACATATAAGTATAATGATAATGTCTGTCCGTTCGTCCAAGCTGTACGTTGAGTAAAAGTTGAAATATCTTGATAAAACTTCGTATGCGTCTTCGTTAGCCAAAAAAAATTACGATTTCGTAGGCTCGGATCACTGCCACTCCCACAGTACACTATTAAGCGAAAACCTATAAGGTGCCATAACTAAGACTAAAATAATATAATATATAAAACTCTAATTTGGCACAGGAGATCACAGTAGCGAGGGGCAAAGATTTTATGTACATACATATCCCCTAATCTCCTAAACCATTAAAGCTACAACAACCAAATTTATCTAGCACAAATATTATAAGAATTTTTACTAACTGGACCGGTGGGAAAATTGGACTGTGGGCGTGACACTGACCACTTTTAGATGAAAACACATATTTTCAGACCGCTCGACAGATTTCAACTAAATTTAGTAAGTTACGGTGTGAAAATAGGTGAAATCAGACTACAGCCACGCTTTTTTCCCGTATAACCCAATTTAAAATTCCATCTGATTATTTACTTTCGAGTGCACAAATGATGAAGCAATTAATATATCGGGTATGGAGTATGACACCTTATGGCCAAAAATTGTCCAAATCCAACAAAAACTTTTCAAGCCCCTAGGTACCGAATATTTATGCCCCAGTACCTACAGTTGACTTTTTACCAAACATATCCATCAATGTGTGAGGTATACTATATGTACTTAGCCCTTACTTTATATGTTTATTAAACAGGAAATCGCTCTTGTTGATGAGATGACGGTAAAAGAGACTATCTTCTATTTTGGACGCATTTATGGTTTGAAGGAAGAACAGATTCGGGAGAAATTCAAAATATTACGTTCACTGTTGCAACTACCACCACCAAGGCAGCTAGTAAAGAATTGCAGCGGTGGCCAACAGCGACGAGTCTCATTCGCATGCGCCATGATACACGAACCAGAATTACTGATACTAGACGAACCGACAGTGGGTTTAGATCCCATGCTACGGGAAAAGTAAGTATTCGAGTGAGATCATTATACCATGTACTATATATTTCAAATTTTTCGTCACTGGGTACATTGCTATAATAATTTATATTCAAATATAAGTAGTCGAGAAAGAAAATGCTTTAATTGTGTATCGACATAAGCTACAAATTTAGTAGAAACTATGCGGTTTTAATTTTTCTAAAAGTCTAAAATACTATACACATCTCTTCATTTTAATTTTAGAAATTTCGAAAGTATATAATATTCGGCTGAACCTAAATTTACCTCTTCCATACATTTTTTTAATAAAACTTCGTTTTTTACACTAGAATATGGGACTTTCTTGTGGAAAGCACTAGGAATAGCAAAATGGCTGTGATCATTACTACACATTATATAGAAGAGGCCAAAAAAGCCAATTGCGTAAGTTCGTATAAACTTTTATAGATATTTTATATATTATTATATATTATATAAATATATTTCGTTTTAGATCGGCTTAATGCGGAATGGTGTACTATTGGCGGAAGATACTCCAATTAATATAATGATAAAATTTGAGTGCAACTCTATTGAGGATGCCTTTCTAATATTGAGCCAAAAACAAGGTGACTCAGACATAGTGCAGCCCAACACGATTAACACCTCCCAATCGCCTGCAATTATGCATTCTGTGGAAGTAATCGACGCAACCTCTCCAGAACCCAACGACATGTGCAAAAAGCTTCCATTGGTCGATGAAAACGACAACAAAACGCAACGAACTGATCAGGGCGGCCATTGTCGAGAGCAAGAAACCGAGAATAGAAAGCGAATACTTTTCACGACGCGCGGCCGCATTAAAGCTTTGATGACAAAAAATTTTGTTCAACTTTTCCGACAGCCGTCGTAAGTGGAAATAACCTATGTACATATGTATATTTATATTTAATAGTATTTAAGAAGTTTGGTTTTTAATTCTAATTTTATGTGCTATTTTCAGTGGAATAATATTTATGCTGTTCTTCCCGCTAATCCAGCTCACCTGCTTTTATTTAGCTATAGGCAAAACTCCAACAAATCTAAAACTCGGTATCGTCAGTGGTGAAGTAAATGATTATGCAACATGTTTTGATCAGAATTTAAGGACTGTTTTTAATCACAATGACACGTGCGAATTTAAAAAGATATCGTGTCGTTATATAACCGAGTTGGGTGATGACATCGCTGAGAGAGTATGTATTTACCTATATTTTTGTTAAACTTCAAAAAAAAGTTGGAAAATTAGCTAAATACATATAAAAATAGTATTATCAAAAATAAAAAGCTATTAACATACAAATGCATACATATATCAATATTTGCCCAGGTATACTACAAAACAGAGGAAGAAGCTTATAATGCAGCCAAGCGCACTGAAGTCCTCGGTTATATCATGTTCCCCAGCAATTTCTCCGAATCAATGAGAGTGCGAATGGAGGAGGGACGTTACGCGGATGACGGCGCAGTGGAAAACTCCGTGCTTAGTGTTCACATTGATATGACAGGTAAATAGCTTTCAGCAGACTCAACTCTGAATACATACATACATATAAACAAAGCTCGTATTTAGTTAACTTCAGTTTATAAAGAAAATTAGTTTATAAAGAATGGATGCTCTTTTAAAAACATTATTTTTGTTCACTCTATTTTGACAATTTTACTATGCCTGATAAATAATTCCTGATTTTTTTCTTTCATTTTTTAAATTATTTTACTATATGAAAGATCAACAAATTGGATACTTTATTGAACGCAAATTACGTGATAGTTTTGGTTCTTTTGTGAAAAACGTGTTAGCTGATTGCAATCTACCAGCTGGCTTGGGAAATATTCCTATACAATTTCAGGAACCCGTTTACGGTTCGTTTGATATTGAATTTCAGCAATATGTAGCGCCTGGTGTTGTCATGACGTAAGTCCCTAGGCTTTATTTGTCAATTCGAAAAAACTGAAACATTTCGGTGCAACATTGCTAATTACTAATTATACATAAATTTCTTTGTTTGGTCAGTATGGTGTTCTTTTTGGCTACATTGATGACGGCCGCCGTTTTCATTTCGGAGCGTATGGACGGTGTGTGGGATCGCACACTGGTGGCTGGAGTATCCGCCATGGAAATGCTGTGGGCGCATCTACTCACACAGCTCATTATAATGGCATTCCAATCTTTTGAGGTTATAATGTATATTGGATTGGTATTTGACACTTACAACAAAGGTGATACAGCAACACTTATTGGTCTATTGACAATGACAGCCTTTTGTGGAATGCTTTTCGGTAAGCAAACCCCACTTATCATATGTTAATGTAAATTTTGTAATATTTTAAAATTAAAAAAAATTACAATTTAAAGGTTTGCTTATATCGGTGTATTGTAAATCGCATACCGAAGCGAATTTCGTGGCCACTGGTGCATTTTATCCAATGATAATTCTTTGTGGTGAGTAGTAGAAAATTTACATATGTATATATGTATGTGCATATGCATAGCTATGTATATTAATAATTATTTAAATCTATCTTAATTACAAGGACTGCTATGGCCACTGGAAGGAATGCCGAAATCTCTACAAGACATTGTTTTATTCTTTCCGTTTACGATCCCATCTATATCAGCACGAAACATTATAGAGAAAGGCTGGTCAATTACAAATTGGCAAGTGTACAATGGATTCATAGTAATGTCAGTATGGATAGTTATATTCTTTACACTCTGTATGGTGGGCCTTAAACGTAAAGCTTAATCCGATCTGGGATCTGGCGCCAAAGAAGAAGTTTTAGTATTAAATTTTGCATATGTATATACGTATATAGAAATAGGTAAAAATAATGCAGATGTTACAAATACACACACAAAGTTATTGGTAAAAATTCAATTTTAGCAAAAATGCTTTATCTCAAAATTCTGAACCGAACTTTACGTAGCACGTCATACACTTGCAAATTTGCAAATTTAAAATATATGAAAATTCCTAAATCGATCATCTAAATTGTTATCATGCATACACATTCACTAATTTTCATCCTGAACATAACTTTTCACCTCGTTAAAGAATTTATAATATTTTTGTAATATTTTAGATACAATGTATGTGGTAGGAGATATACAAACATATATGTACATTTGTAGTATAAACATAATCACATAGAGTTAACAAAAATGTTTATGTATTTATGTACTTATGTAAGAAAAAAGTGTAAATACAATACTATTGGACGTAAACGAGCAAATATTTAATAAATACTATTTTGCATAAAGAAATTCTTTATTATCACAACAGTCTCGTTGTTTTATTTGCAATGAAGGAAATGATTTTGCTAAAATCATGTCGTTTTTTCATACATTGTTCAACTAAAAGTACGTACTTACAGATCCTCATACATACATTGTTTGTTTCTCCCTATATGTATTTCATACAAGCCTCCTTTACTGACGTTAAAATTAAATAATTTTTTTTTTAATATACAAGACTTAAATAAATATAAATTATAATACTAAATCAAAACTAAATGTGTGGAAATGAAAATTGCGGTTCCATATCGGATGTGACACATCAACTACATATTTCAGAGTCTCGAAATTAGTGAGGTAAAATTTAATGGTGATTACTCGAAATTGTTCGGTAACCATACTTATTAATAATTGTAATATATAATTTATTAATAGCAGTTGCTTTTCTCTCACTCCGTTGAAGATTTGAGAGGAATTCTTCAAATCCATTAACACTAAACTCGCTTAATTTGATATCTAAGGTTAACTATTAAAATGCTTAACCGATTTTAGCAAAATTTAGCATACTGTTTCAAAATTCATTTCTGACAAAATTAAATGCAAAACAAAAAAAAAGTTTTTACCATTATTTCCATTTTAGACCTATACGTGCTTTTTTATGCTATATTAACTATATATTTGTGTATATTTACGAAAACAGAAAGTTGTACATAAAATATTTAAAATTCTATACATGCTTAAAGAATTTATTCAGATATATTAATCTGGCAACATGCAATGCAACCCTGATATTTGCGTTAACCAATCAAAACGAAGCTTCTAAAATTTTCAATTACGGAAATGTAATTCTTCCATGAAACGCACACAACGCCAAGCGTTTGGTCGAAATTGGATTTCATTCGTAATTTGACCGAGAACGGTTTGTGTTTGGCGTAAAATTATTACTGTTGTTGCTACGATTTCCATTTTAGAAAGAAAATAGTTTAAAGTGAATCTAAAGTTAGAGTAGTTCTGCAAGTTTACTGAAAGCAGTTGTAATCAATTGTAAGTTTAGTGATAGAACCACAGATTCATTGAAATTTTATCTGCAGCAAAAATAATTTCCCAGTTTTTTTTGGTAAAGAAAAACTGGTTTTATTTTGAATAAACAATGTAATTGCCAATGAATTGAAATAATTGAATATTTGATTTGTGATTGTAATGTTTAAAATGAATGTTTTCTAGAATTTTCAGTACTTGGTACATACACAAATTTATCGATTTGTGTCAGCAAACACATCGGATCAGACGACGAATTCACTAGTATTGTGTCAGCCAACATGGCGGACGACGAGCAATTCTCGCTCTGTTGGAATAATTTCAACAGTAATTTGTCGGCTGGTTTTCATGAATCGCTTTGCCGCGGTGATCTGGTGGACGTGACGCTAGCGGCGGAAGGGCAATTTGTCAAAGCGCACCGTTTAGTTTTGTCTGTATGCTCACCCTATTTTCGCAAGATGTTCACACAAATGCCGGCCAATCAACATGCTTTCGGTAAGTGTAAAATTTCACTATTGAAGGAAGTATTAATAATAATACCTATTTATTCCTTTAGTTTTTCTCAAGGATGTGTCTCATACAGCATTAAAAGATCTTATACAATTTATGTACTGTGGAGAAGTAAACGTAAAGCAAGAAGCTTTACCAGCGTTTATTAGTACAGCAGAAGCTCTTCAAATAAAAGGCTTAACCGATGTAAGTAACAAATGTTTATAACATTAAAATATGGAGAGCACACAAAATATTCTGTATGTTCAAGGCACGCTTTTGTTTTTGCGCCATTTTTATATAAATATATATGTAAGTATGCATGCAACCCAAATGCCTACATTTGTGTTTGTGTATGTGTATGTATCTGCACGAAACTGTACCCACCCCATAATATGAAAGTTGAAACTGAATGCAATACGAAGATGCTTGTTGAAACAGAAATTGAGACAATGTGTGCTTCTCCCCACATTAATATGTATCGTAATATGTAATAGTATAATAATACTATTCTTCTTTAATAGAGCGATCCTCCACCATCGCAATCGCCAGCAGAACCTTCCACACCGTCACCTCAAATTCAACAGATATCTTCGCCTCGCGTCCGCCAACGAACATCAACTTCTCGTTCGTTTAAAATAGAGTCTGTTGATGATTCTGGAGATGATAAGCAAACTCAGATTGTCATACAAACCACGGCGGCTCCTGCAGCGCAGCAAGTCGTTGCTCAACCGCAAACACAACATTTGCAGACTCAAAGTCAAACCCATATAGCACCTCAACAAATCGCAACCACCGCCACCGCCACCACTACAACCGTTGTTACGCATAAACGACCAGCGCGAAGTATTGGAAGTGGGCCCCACATTAAACGCACCAAAAGTACAATTGATCCGCTTGATACAACTGATGTGTCGACCGGATCCCAACAAATAACTGTGCAAACAGCTGTTGTTGCTGCCCCTGCGCCTGAGACTAAAACACAAGTACAGCAACAACAAAGTGAGCCGGAATATATAGACTTGCCAATAGAGTTGCCTACGAAATCGGAACCAGACTATGCAGAAGATGCTGGTGATGTAGATGGAGGCGAAAATGAAACCACTTATGTAGAAGATGATTCTTATGGAGAGCTTAGGTATGACGAAAGCTATTTTACCGAAAATGACGATACACCTGCAGGTGCGACGACGGTACAAACTGGAACAGGTTCAGGTGGTGGTGTAAATGCAACAACATCAAAAGCTTTGGTGAAACAGCAACAATCGTCATTCACCGATGCCTCATATGTGGATGTGGCGGACCAAGGAAACAGTGACGCACAAGGTTGGTTGAAAATACATTTCGTTTCTAGAATGTAAGGAAGTGGTATAACTGCAACTGAACTATTAACTAAGTATTCTGTATTGTTTTTATCCACATATTGAAATTGTTCTTAGTACAGTCAACATTTAGTTCATGGTTCAATTACATTTATTTCCACGTTGCGTAAAGTCGGCTTAAAGAGGGTTGGATCGTATTAGAACCGTAAATATGCCTTCGTTAAGATGGTCTTTCACCAACAAAATATATACTTTAATATTTATACATTTTAAACGTATTTTCCAAAGATTTCGATTTTATTTATAAAATTGTATTGTCAAATTGGCGATACAACGGTCGAAATTCGGGTTTTATCTATTGCAAGAGTATGTGAATAATTTAAACCGTGGTGATTCTGGTTTGGTTTAAACTCTTATCTAGTGCAAGATTTTGTGAAGAATTAGAACGGTCGTGATAACTTTTTTCTAGTGCAAAAATTTTGTGAAAAATTTAAAATTTAGTGAACATTATAAGGAGAATTGTAGTGTTGAAGTGATTATGGAAATTAAAAATAACAATGTCAAGAAATATTTGTGGTAAGTCTTAAAATTTTAATTATACTTTATGGGAAATTACTTGATTAGTATATTTACATATTTAATACATGTTAAATTTTATTCTTGTATATATAGTGGTTTTCATGCCTATAAATCCGATTGAACTAACCCTTAAGTAATTTCTTTGAGTTATATTAAATATGTACTTAAAAAATTAATGGTGCAAATATAAAGGGATCAGTGCGAAGACTTCTAATTTGAAACTGATGTCAGATGTTGTTTGTTTATCAAACAACGGCGATACATTATTGCCGAATCTGTTGCGTCATTTTGACATTAATTAAGAGAAGAGATAAACGTTGAGTTGGAGGTTCAAGCTAAACTTGTAAAAAATTTTAAAATTAATCCAATTTTTTTTTACTGAGGATCTACACGATTCATATCTTACAAATACGCATATTTTGCTATCGACGCAAAACCGAAAATTTTGATAAAAAATCGCTGGTATTTAAATTGAACTGAACAAAGTGAATATTAATTGCCACTACGAATTTTGAACTTACGTTCAGAAAGGATGGCAATTTCGTGTTGAAAAAATTATGATGAATTGCGTGAAATTGTTGATTACTGGAAAAAGGAATAAAAGCGAAACTTCCAGAAGTATTAAATTATGGTCTGATGACTTGTTGCATTTTACAAACGAAGTTAATTCAATTGCTAATTTTTATAGCACATTTAAAATTTATTACTAATCTTAAAAATTTATCAAGATTTCATTGAAATGGGCTATGTTCGTAAATGCATCATGACTTGCAGCATAAGCAACAGTAGCAACATTGCAAGTTTGACGTTTGATACTTATACAATTTGCAGATACAGTTTGCATTTTTGAACGCGTATAATACTAAAATGTAAATTTTGCTGAATCTAACACTAGCTGAAATTTGTGAGCAAAGAAATGATAGATTTTTTTTTAATTTAAGAAAAATAAGAGTATTGAAGTCAGTGTAGGTATAAATGTTTGTCTTTAAAAAGAAAAATACCTAAAAACAAATCGTTTATTAAAACAATAAAGCCGTTTCCCGAGGTCACAACTTTCTTCCACAATACATTTTTTTCCTTCTACCCGATTTAAACTCGTCCTCCATATTCAACCGTACTCTCAGCAATAACTGTGTCTCTGCATTACTGAGATTTTCTCTAAAAATTTAAAAATAATAATATATACAATTATTATTAACATAATTTAACTAATTTTCAATACAAAAATTAAAATAAAACAGTTTTGCACTTACTTTTCCTAAGACATCGTAGTTAAATGCAGTAAATAATTTTTTGATAGAAATTATGAGTGACAGATGATAGAAGTGTTGTCTTTTTGAACGCTTGATTATTGCAGTGCTGCAATATTGGCATTTCTGAACGTTCTGTTTGTTATGCAATCGTCATGATGCGCGTCATGATGCATTTACGAACATAGCCATGGTTTGAAACTGATCCACGCTAAATCTCTGTGGGACTCTGATTTTGAGCCATCTACTTGTCAGCATCTGTTACAACATTATCACAGCTGATTTAGACACTACAAAGGGAAAAAAATGTAAAAGGTTTTTTTTAAAGCTATGAATCTAATTTCACCTGAAAATCGACTTAACAAATGAAAAAATTCATCCACTATTTCTATTATATAGCAAATATTTGAAAAAAGACTGCTTTTTTTTTCAAAATACTATATGAGGCACTTGGTTCGGGTTATACAATGCATCAAATTGCCAGTTTACAAACGGACTCTTGTCTCACAAACCTGGTTTTAGGGGTTGAGGAAAGACGAAAGGACTATACCTACCGTGTTCGGTAGCACGCTATGTAACGATATTTTCGGAAATTTGAATTTTGTTATCTATTATTTGTAAGCAATATGCATAGCAAAAAAGAATATTTAAATAATTCCGGCTAAGTATAAAAACAGGACACTTAATTCAACTATTTAATAACACTTAGTAGTGTTAAAGACAATGTTATATGTATGTATATAGAAGCGATGATACATTTACTGTTTTAAATTTCAAAAAACTATTGCGGGGCATCTCGACAGGATAAAATTTATGGCATACTAAGTGTCAAATCTATTGCTATTGCCATTGCCAAATCTGTATGTGGGCATTTGTTATCATAACATAATAACCGTTTGCGCAAAGGCGCAGGGTAGGTAGGTTCGAGCTGATGTAGCGCATGTTTTGAGCTCTTGAACTGTTTAAATCTTTTATGAAAATACAAAAAGGATAAAGATCCTTTTTTTCTGGGGCATAATACGATAATAAGAAAAGGGTAAAGATCCCTTTTTTACAAATGTATTTCTGGGAAAATAAGAATTCATATTTTTGGACTACTATATAATAATTGTGACATGAATTTTATATACCAATTAAAATAATAAATTTAAAATGAGAAATGATTATTTATGCTTGTATAAGTTTATTAAATTTAAGACTTCGCTCATTCCATAATTATTCTGTAAATTAACAATATTAAACTAAATATCAATTCTTTTGAAAAATGTTATTTTGAAAATGTACTTTATTTTATTTTTATAATATAACACAACACAATCGTCTTAATATTCGCTCTTCTAAATTTTATGTTACCGAAATGAAAATGCCGTCGGCATATGTGTAAATGGGATATGTTGCCTCTTCGAAATTTTCATAGAAATGAAAACTGCGCTGTCAAACTGCTGAAGTGGCAGCTTATTGCTTACAATATATGGCAAACTAATTAGTTTACCATAAGGCATAGATTTTATCCTGTCGAGACGGCCCGTTACGATACATGGCAAACTATGTAGTATTCTATATCTAGTAAGCTATGAGCAATGTGGAGTCTCCACAGACAATGTGCACGGCAATGCAGCTAGTATTCTATAAATTCTATCGTGTCGAGATGCTCCGTAAGAGAAATGTAAAATAGATATTATTAATTTTTCGAGTCATATGTACGTTGGTAATTGTTTTAGTTCCTTCATTGATTATAATAGGGGTATTCTCTTGCTCTTGCAAGATTGCAGATTGCAAAAATACTACACCGAAATATACAAGGGCACGAGAGCACCCATTGAAGAATGTATTGACATATGAGCGACTGATTCAGTCAATTTATTGTAAATGACTATTGTTGTTGGCTATTGTGAATTGGCGCACCTTCTGCATACATTTTTAACAAAAAAAAACTGTAACAAAACTTTATAATTTAAATAGAAATTATAAAATCTAATTAAAATTTACCTTTCTCAACAATTTAACGACGTAATATGTCATTATGTAAAATGGCAACTACAACAGGGTTGCAATTTTATTTTTGCGCGACATTGCACGCAAATAAACATGGGTTTTGGTCTGACATATTTTACAGCCCTTGCAAATATTTTTCTGCGTGTGTTTGTTGTTGTGCTGTTGTAAATCTGCAATTCTTGCACCGTGCACCGGTTTTTGCAAGAGCAAGAGAATACCCCTAATAATTTTTAATAATCGAAATTGAAAATAATACTAAGGTGTACGAAGCAACTCTATGTACCATGGCAACCCTAGAGAGTTTTTAGATGTATGTTGTGATTTTTGTGTTTTTTGGGAGAAATTATAAGTTTTGCTAATAAAAATGATTTTCGTAAAAGTAATACAATACTGTGATGATACTTATTATAAATCCTCTTGCGATAAATTTCTACAACATGGTATAAATTAACTTCATTCGAGATGTTACTTTCCACAAATAAATTGTCAATGCTCAGGACGCGTATGTGCCTACCGATTTCAGTGCATTGGAAAAATCTGTTGTAAGTAGTTTTTGGGTTCAAAAACTAGAAAAAGGTAATATAAAAACGTGCATTTAAATAAATATACACAACCATGTGCATTATTTCGTGTTAAATATATATGAAACATATAGAGATGCGCAAAGGATTGAATTTAAAGGGGTCAGTATACATTTAAATAGTAAGTCCAATTTCGACATGGCTTTGATTTTTAAACCATTTATATTCATGACAGTTGTAATTCATTGCAGTTCTTTATACCTAAACCATCAATGTCCTAGAATAAATCACAAAAAAAAAAAAAAATATACATCAACAATCTCAAGATAGTGTTAATGTTTTTACCAAATTATCTGGTTAGTGACGGCCCCTTCGCTTGATATCAGGTAAGTTAATTAATTTTAATCTGTTTAATGTACATATATTTCACACATTTTAAAGCATTCGTCAAGATTACAAGCTGCCTATTAAAATTTTGAACAGTACTATTTTAGCGTGCCAGTTTTTATAACTTATTCTATAATAAATGATTAAAAATGATTGCTATTGCAAATTGTGAACGTCTTTTCATTCCTAAATTGTTATAAAATTATTATTTTTGAAAGTATTGCCTTTTTTTTATCATATAATTCAATATTATTGTCATTGTTACACAGGTGAAGATGAAGTGAAATTCATACGAAGTCAGAAAAAATATGCCCAGTTAGTTTATAATGGATTCATATACAACAAGAAGTTAACTCAGGCAAATGGACAAACTACATGGCGGTGCGTAGATCTGTTAAAGTTACGTTGCAAAGCTGTCGTCATTACGAGAAAGAATAAATTAGTTGCTGCACGACGTTCCCACAATCATGAAGATCATGTACAACGTATAGGTCAACGGCCTTTATATAAAATAGAGGAAGATCTCAGTGAGTTTATCGAAATTAAACCTGAAGACCCGAAACTTGAAGAATTCATGAATGTTTCCAACATCGAGATCTGTACACAGAAAAGTGGCAAAGAGTATAAGTTATTTGTCCCGACACCGGCAGTACGAGCAGCTACAACAGTTTGGCCTAATTATCAACCAGAATAAGATGTTGTGTTTTTGGTAGCATAAACCAACTTCTATATAGGTCTAATTGTAACTGTAAATTTTAAATAAAGCTAATAGGTAAATAAAACCTATACAAAATAAGTTGCTGTGGTATATATTCATAATTGTAATTCTTAGAATTTTTCTGATATATAGTAAAATCATATTTTGACTTAAATATTTGTATTTTCTGATTTGTTTTATTGCAGATACAGAATTAATGTTTATTGTCAGTCCCTGGGCTACACCTTGCCTAGTGCTACGCAACTTTATGTATAACTGCCACAGTCGGAAAAATAGCAAAGAATACTGGCGTTGCCATAATTACTCAAAGAAAGTACAATCAGAACGGTGCCGTGCCCGTTGTGTGCTGGAAGATGGAAAATTAAAGTCTGAAACTGGTGGATTGCATAATCATCCGCCTCATACAGAAAAAATCGAAAAGATGATTGAACGAAACCGTATGGTTGAACTTAACAATGGTGGAGGGAACGGTCTAGGTTATAATATAAGCAGAGGAAGTGTTGAACTAAAACCAAATCGTCGCACTTATCACTTGCCCATACGAGTGCAACAAGAAGCGGGAGATGAGCTCATCGAAACATCAATTATGTTAATAAATAATAAATTTGACACCTAGTTTTTATGTTGTATTGATATTATCTACATAAAATATAGACTTACATACATATTCGGGTTAAATTGAAAACAACCAAGATTTGACTCATATAATATTTTATAAAATTGAGAGTAATTGTGTTGCTTATTTAATAATAAGAAAATAGTAACGCAAATATTTAACAAAGTTATAAATAAATTACAGACACGTCGCCAAGGCTAGGGGATAACGAAACTTCCGAAGTACCTTCTGATAACGATGTGGCTCAGAATCGAGTGAATTATCGTTCAAGTTTGAAAGGAACTTACCAACTGGTATTGGATGGTTTTCCTTATTCACGACACCGAATACGTGGTTGCACAATTTACTGGCGCTGTGTTCAATTTCGTCCCTTAAAGTGTGTATAAAACAGTATAAACCTTAATTATTCACATTGAAATGTATGCATTTATATATTTTCACACATTTAAAATTACAGATGTAGAGCAAGAGTTCGAACTAATCCTGCCGGAGATCGTGTTTCGATTGTGGACGAATCCCACAATCATCCTATCGTTCGAGAGCGACGTAAAAAAGGCACACTTAAGTATGTTTATGAGCAACGAAAGCTGGAGCGTAGTTGCAGTTTTAAATAGCAATATCCGTGCTGTGAATAATTTTCATAAATGCAAAAAGCATAAAAAATTTTGTTTTTCGTTACTAAACTTAATCTGTTGTTTTTTTAAGAGAGTGTGATGATAATATAAACATATTCAGTTATTTTAAGCAACGTTGAAAAGTGTCTGCATACCCAAAATTTATTACACTCATATCATATAATATTCAATATTTTTATATTTTAGCAACATCTTGTAACTCTAACACCTACGCAGGAATTGTTACGCCTCTAAAGTATAATTACAGAGGTCAATTAGTCTACAACGGTTACACATATTCGATGCATTCGGAGAACGGTAACACTTGTGTGGTTCATTGGCGGTGTTCGGCGTATACAAAATTTCGATGTCGTGCAAATATAAAAACCCGTGGCAAAATGTTAGTCTCTCTGCGTGATATACATACACATCCTGCAAAAAATCCACTTAGTTGTAGCCCCATAATATTCAAACAGGTTTAATGTGCATTTTTGCATACAGCAACGTATTTTCAAGAAATAAAATTTAAAATAACTGCAATAAAATTTGTGTATTTTACTTTAACACTTTCCAACTAGTGATAAATTTATTTTCCATATTATTAATATTTATTACTTTCTTTTCAGTTAAAAAGCGAACGCTTGTGAATATGATTTCTCCAGTTCTTATGTCACAACAACATCAACAATCGAAACAAAAAAACACTTCAGATAAAAAGCCATACAAATCATTGACGATATATACAGTTGATGGTATGCCTGTCGTTAAGTCATCATATTCGGAAATTAAAACTGGCGAAACAATTTTGAAAACGTCGGGGAATAACCATCACTTAACTAAGATTGGTAAGCCCCGTATGTTCGGAAAGTGTGTTACTTGCTTGAAGAGAACACATAAAAACCATGCAGCTCTCTCCAAAATCACCACGTATTGTCCACAGTGTCCCGGTGGTGTTTGGATGTGTGAAGATTGTTTTGATAAAGCTCATTAAATAATTTGGAAATAAAATTAATTTTCTATTTTCAATAAACCTTAAAATATTTCCATATATTTTTATTTATTCACTATTTTTGAAACTCTTTCTCACCAATATTAGAAAACAGTAACTGTCTGAAATATATCAATGTATTACTTTTAGAAATATCTATCGGAAAAACAAAACCATTTTCTAAACTCTTCTGTACTGTTTAATAATATTACAATAACATTGTCTATCCTTTGGTAATCACAAAACAAAGTTGTAGCGGTTAACTAAACTCCGTTATGGAAGTTCAAATTGATTGTCATCGAAATCATCAAATCGGAGGCCCAGAAATCGTGTTGTTTCGACGGGGTCGGATCAAATGGAGAATGGCGTTAGATGGGTGGGATTCGTTGGAGAGAGGACCAGGTAAGAGATGAGAGAAGATAACGGATGCAATGACAACAACAGACGGGTGTCTATTTAAAATTTAACGGCTTTGATGACAAAATTTTTCCATCAATCGTGGAAATTTGAAAATATATTCACATTTATTGCAATTTTGCTATAATCAAATACATATACCCGTTTTTTTTTTTAAAGATTTATGCGTCGAATTATAAGTTTTCAATACACAAGGATTGCAAACAATTTTTCTCATATTAGACGTATTAATTTCTATTCTACAGTTTGTTTTAACGAATCTAATTTGGAGAGACATTGGGCAGAAATATGTGTTCGATAGTAGACTTATTATCCTTTTCCATTTTTCGTGGATATTTTTTTTGTATAAAAGAATGATTGTGTTTAGCATGGAGAACCTCGAGTTGCGAATTTTTTGTCGTACGTACTCTTGCCCTGCATTTGGTGGTAGATCGTGTAGAACAAATCCACTTAATACCTTTAGAATTTTCCATGAACTTGACATATTGATAGCCTCCATATACGAGTTTAACGGATTTCCTTTGTCCAGCTGTGAAGTAAAAGTTTTGACTGCCAGCTTTAGGTATTGAAATGGGTACTAAAATGAAAAATACATAAGTTTATAATGAATTAGTTGTAGGAAAATTTTGTTTGCTTGGTTTAATGATGTTGCACCTGAGCGGCAAAACTTGTAAAAAAAACTTATTTGCTATAAAGTAGTTATAGATTTTATTCAAAGAACTATTTTAAATCGGCTTTAGAAAAAAGCAATATTTTTATATACTCAATATAGTACATTTCCTTCAAAATTTTAAAGTTAAAGTTGGAGTAATTGTGTGCCTACAATATGTGTATATTGCGCATATATGTATATTCCACAAATTATTTCTTTAAATCTTTTTTTATGACGATATTAGGCTCTTCTATTTCCGTAACATCTGCTACGATTTCTTCATATTTTAAGTGCATTCCTAATTCAGATACATCGATTGGGTCCGTGGTTGTGACTCCTACCGCATCTACGCTCGAACTTTCTGTTGTCGCCACTTTCTTATCCTTCTTTGGTTGTGCACTGACAGTCGGTGGTATCCTACGTGTACGCTTTTTACGTCGTACGATTTCTTCATGCGTATGGTAGCGGTTAAGTGGCATAACTATGTCATTAATGGTATAGACACGTGAACGACATTTTTGGTTCCACCATTGATTACAACGCCAAAATTTCTTTTCCTCGCCAGTGGCTAATTTCAAAATTTTTTCAAAGATGAATGGTTGGCCCCCATATATGAGCTGCACCCGTCCTCTTGATGTGGCCGAATAAATAGCAACACTGCCTTCTGGAGGTGAGGTAAAAGAATAAATAAAAATATAATTATTAGTGGAAATTTACAATAATCAAAAATAATTATAATACATATAAATAAACTCTAAAAAGAAATACAACTTTAAGAACATACAATTTTCTGAATGTTTATTATTTATATTTGTAGTTTTCTTATTTTATTTAAGTTAAGGTTTAAAGAGATCTTTTCAACTTCTTCAGCACGCGCAGAGAGGGTTCATGATTGTGTTCAGGTTTGGTAAGGCATACTCTGAACAGACCATTTGGTTGTTTTGTTGTTGTGATGCGAGCGTTGCATGGCTTCATACCGACACGTCGACTGCGACAATTCCAATATGTTGTATTACCACATACATTATTTTTGGCGTAAGTAAAGTGGTTGAAACACAACAAAGATTTACCCCGTTGTCCTGGTATAAAACAAAGATTCATTTTCTTTTGAGTTAGAACCAATGATGATATTTTATCTTCTCTACCGTCGTCTTTATTCTCTGTATTCGTTTCGGTTGCAAATAGGCTCGCTAAGTTTAAGGATGACTTGTTATCTGCAAAGAATTGAACTGTGGTTAATGGGATATCTTTAACTGTTTAATATTATATGTACTTAAGGTCATTCTGATTTTTTGTTTTTTTTTTGCAATATTAATTCATAATATATATCTACAATGATTGAGTTTTTGGATAATTGACTTCTTTATTTTGTACTATTTATCAACTTGGTTTTTCTTTCAAATTAACGTGGCAGCATTTTATCAAATTGCGGCGGAAGAAGGGATACATTTGTTATGGGCGGTAAATAGAGCGCTCCTAACTGCATTGGCTGGAATTGTTGTATGTGCTGTAATTGGGGCAAACATTGGAAAGAACCAATAGGACGAGTTGGTTCTAGCTGTTGTGCATTATCCGTTATTTCATGTTCTCGTTTCGGTTGATGTGTTAAAAGATTTTGTTTTTGCATCAATTCCAATTCAGCAGCTGTGTACATTGGTTTATGTGTATGTTTCGCTGACGTTACATGGATTACATCCCCGGTGAATGTGTGTTTTGTTACAAGTCTGGCACGACATTTCGCCTTATGATACATAGAGCATTTCCAATCTCGAGAAAGTCGTCCGTCTCGAACTTTTTCATTCGGGGTATATGTATTATATTCATGAAGCACGAGATGAGTTCCTCGACGTGAGCGAATATATTGCACCGGAAGATTGTTGTCTGCTAAAATAAAACAATATAGATGTTACAATAAAGGTAGAAAAGAGATGTGTTACAAATGTTGATGTATTAGTGTTTGATTTTGTATTTTATTCTATTTATGTATGTAAGTTTATTTGGTAGGATGATGTCACAAAGCAGTCTTATAGATATCTTATTACAAGTTAAATAAACCAAATTTATTTATTTACTTCATTATTACTTTCTCTTAAAATTTTGCTGTTCTACTGTGTGATTATGTTTCCGCCGTAAAATTAAAGCCAATGTATCCTTGCGTATAACAGCACGAGCGCGACATTTGTTACGAAAATTTGCACACTTCAAATAATATTTGCTCGGAGATTGTGATCCGATTACAAAACGAAAGTTTTCTATAGTTGTAAATTTCGTACCGATGATGAGATCATTTTTAACTGAAAAAGCTAAAGAAAAAATAAATAAATACATATTTGTATTAGAAATTCAGCGTTAATTGAAAATCCTTTCTATGAAAAATTTAATATGAACAATTGAAATTGTATAAATTTCATTATTAAAACTTCTTTTTAAAACGTATTCCACTTTGTTTTATTTCTTAATGCACCCAAATACATAACTTTTTATATACACATATTTAAAACAACTTACCTTCAAATAATTGGTGAATGATTATGACATCGTTGACTCAGTTTAATATTACTTTGACCTGCTGTGATGCAGCGCGCTGGACAACGTAATGTATGGCTACTATTTTTACTGCACACCCAGTTTATTGTGGAATTATACCTTCTTTCCGCTGTATACATATACCCATGATAAAGTAGATTGAGGCCACCACGTCTGTTTCGTTTAAATTGAAAATTTGTTGCTATCCAAGATCTGTTAACACCTGTAAGGTTTTAAGTTTATTAGTCACAGCAATTAGAAGAACAATGTCTCCAATACACATAACACGTTCAAACACCGCTTATTGCTAACATACTAAATTTATTTTCAAGTATTCACTAAATAATTACACATATTTATAAATGGTTATGATCTCCACGCAACGATGCAATCTGATCACATTTTGTAATGACACGCGCGGTGCATTTTGTGTATTTGCATCGCAGTTTTACACATTCCCAATAACAAACATCCTTTATTCGACGATTTAATGTGTATGGCTTGCCGTTGATAGTTAGCAAATTGTTCCCGCGAACACTTCTGGTAAAGCATACATCGAGATCCTCATATTTTTGTTTGCGCTGCTGCAATTTGTTAATTTCCGCACAAAATAAGCCATTTGAATTATTAACTGGTCCATATTCTGAAAAAAGGAAACGAATTTCCATTTACATATGTAGCAAAACTTATCCAAATCTTACATATAAAATAAGTAGATTAACATTGAGCATTCTTAATATACAATAGTCATAAATTTTACAATTTTGTGTTTTTATTGTTATCAAAACATTTCTATAACATTTATCAAACATCTTTTTTCATGAATTGTAATATAGAAAGCTGCAAAAAAAAATGTTCCAGCAAACATTTTTAACACACTATTTAGGACGCTTTAGCAATCAACGTAAATAAGTAACACTGTACTCTAAGAAACATAATTCAATATCAATAACGTATTAAACGAAAGATTTACACGTTTGTAAAATGTAAGTATTATTTTTTTTAACTTTATTATTTTCAGTTTTAGTATTACATTTCAAATCTGAATCTTTAACCACGCAAATTTTTCTGATGCACTATAACAAATAATTAAGGTATCGCTGACATTTAGAGTTGCCAAATTTAAAACACCAATGTTTCCAAGCCTTCTTAAATTTTACTTAAGAACCATTATAGGGGTAAGTTCAGAGAGTGATTTTTAATTTGTTGTACTTCTGTGAAAAAATATATCATATATATAGTAATTTAAAAGACATAGGGGATGTTCGAGTCTCAATCACTGCGGCAGTTATTTGGTTGCTCGAACATCCCCTTAATAGGTTAAATTTACCTACATCTTCCAAATTTGAATATTCGTTTTTAATGCTGCATTGAGTTATTTTCTTATCGATAAATAAAAAGATACATCGACTTTGTCGAATATCGATAAATGAGTATTGCAACTAATTTCATGTGACAACAAATACATTTGGACAGCTTGTGAAGTAAACTTTATTAAAATAAAAATGGTGCGAATTTAATTGAATAAACTGTTTTAATTGTGATTGTAGGCAATTATTTGTGGGAATTATCCACCAGTAACGGCCTCGAAAATAGTTGGTGAAATGAAAAACTGAAAGTGAAATGAAGCTATGAGTGTGAAGCATGGTCAATGCCTGTACAATCAACTTGCATGAATTACATTTAGAAGCTGTAATATTTATGAAAATTTTAAATAAAATGTACTTTGTGAATCAAAAAATTATAATTTAAATAAAGACAATTTTAAGGTTTTCTTATCCCGCTGACAAATTTGTTTTCATTTTTTCCATAATTGATGCATAAATTGTATACAAATATTTAATCACATTATTTATATTATGCTTATTTTACAGACAAAAACGTAAAAACAAACAAAAAACTTTCAAATAAGTCGGCAGAGGCTAAAATTCCATTGCATGCTGGCAGTAGAGTTTACGTATCCAAACATGATTTAGCTAAAATTTTTATACCGAACGCCTGCATTTATACGTCCCGGTTAAGTGAACTGGTATTTGGTTTAGATGTGTTGGAAAATATAGCACGTTCAAATGCTAAGCAACGACTTCTAATGCTTGACGAGAATTTGCTGAAATCCATAATAAGTAAATTACCATTTGTATATTTTTCTTATTTAAATAACCGAAGTATCTTTGATAGCCCATGTAGTACAGGTATTCTCAATGAGAGGAGAGACCATTGACGACAACACAGTGCTTTCGTTTATACAACACAAAATTAGGAACATGTCAAATGTAACACCGCCAACAGCAAGTGAACAACATTCAAAAAATAATTCCACTTTTGAACGCAGTTCTCAGGTCAATCCATAATAAGTTTATCGTGTTTATAATAATATATGATTTTTTAATAATAAAGAACAATTGTCTTAGTACATCTAACATTACGACATGAAACGGCGTATAAATGATACAGATATTATAATAAAATAGTATTATGCATAATTATACATTATAATTATAACGTATTATTTAACACTAATGAACATTTAAAATACTTTTTTTCAGATTTGAAATATGTATATGAAGACAAAAATACTACAACATATTTACAATACTCTACTACACAGCGTGGCCGTGTTATGCTTATTTATAACGGATATCGCTATGTAGAGAACCGTCAAAGTCACAAAAATATATTCTGGCGCTGTTCACGTTACGTTAAGTATGGGTGTAGAGCGACTGTTGTCACATCAAAGCTGCATGACGATGTATCGGCTATACGGGTTACAGGTTCACCTCATACACATGATCCAGAAATGAAAACAGATAATCTTGTAGAAATTTCACCTGATTTCATTGATGAGTCAAAAGGAAGCTTGCTAAGGATGGTTTCATTACTAAGCGATCTTAAATAAACAATTATTAAAATTAATCCGGCAATCATTTACCTACGGAACAAAATGCTATTCTATTTTTGTAATATATGTATTCTAAGTGCAATAGATAAGTACAATAAACACCATAAATTATTTCTGACTTATAAGCACCTAGAAAATTAATATGAATATGTTTTCCACAAGTTTATAAAAAATTTTGTGTTACATTAAAGTAAATTTAAAATTTGTTTGACATTGACAAATTCTTTTATCGTATACTGTAGAAAAATCTTATTTCAATTAAAATTACTAATATACTAAAATTTACTTTATTTCAATTTTAGTAACAAAACCAATGACATTACCAAAATTACTGGATGGGAAATTTTATAAAGACGTCCAGCCGAATCGGAAAACTTTTGGAGGAATTCAAGCAACATGCACAACATGTTTAGGTGTAATATCAGGGACTACAAAGTCTACAGGTAACTTTCTTAGTCATATAAAAAGGCGTCACAGAGAGATACTATCAGCATGCCAGATGTATTGTCAAACAAAAGCTCCACATATGAACACTGTTTTATCTGATGCTTACAATAATATGTGTGATAGTATCAAAATAGAAACTGGTATCAAAGAAGTACGTAAAGATAGTTTGGGTGTGCCAATGTATACAGAAGCCGGACTATCACCACACGTTCAATTTCACGGGCAACATAATACACCACCAGCAGCATTTTTATGGCATAAAGCATTGCCAGTAGTAACCCCAAGCGCCATTGCAGCTACTGCATCTATGCAATATAGAAAATTAAAGCCAAATATGCAACCGAATGGGTGTTATATTAACAGTCCTCCTTAGAATAAGAATTAATACTTTTCAAAAGTATGTTAAGATTCCTCAAATTATAAGCAAGTGCGAGCGGTTTTTTTATTTTAAATGAAATAATAAATCATATAACTAGTTTATATGAAATCTTAGAATTAAGTAATTTACTGCCAACTAATTCACTATAATAAAATACGAATCATATGACAAAACCGCATTGATAATAATTTGTTGCGTCATACCTTTCATTTCATCAATATTAATTAACTTCTGATCAAAAAAACCTACATACTTTTATCGATATAAATTTTCTTAAGTTGCATCTGGATATCTTTCCAATTTTCAACGCCTTAAGCAAGCGTACTTAGATAAATTCATATATATAAATAATTAAGTATTATTTAGATGAGCTTCATAAAAAATAAAGCGTTCGCTGTAGTAAAAATTGAAAACATCAATATTATTAATAAAATGATACACATTTTATATTGCCGACTTTATAACATAATTTTTGATGCGTGAAAAATTATATTTTTATGTATGTATCGAAATGTATTAAAAGACAATCACATTTTAAGTTTTATAATATATGTATGGTATATTGTGGTAAAGACAGCACAAAATCGATTGTCACTTTTTAAATGTTTAGCGTTTTGAATCTCATCCACATATGTATGTAAGTATGTAATTTAAAATGATATACATATATGGACTATTTTATTAATGTAAAAATAATATACTTATGTCTATCTAAGTATATTGTCCATAACAAATAAACTAAAAATTTTATTTAAAATTTAACATTTTAAACATATTTAACTTTTCTAAGAGATCGTATTGCATTGTAATTTTCCGACATTTTGTCCTATTGAACTAAATTTTTTATAAATTAATAAACCAGCCCGTCTCGCGGTAGCAATGCGTTGACCATCACCTATATGATTGTGAACATCTTGAGGAAATTTATTTACATTTATTAATAGTTTCAAGTTAAACGTTGAATATTTACCATTTGTAACGTATAGATCATCGCCAATAGTTTTTAAACGACTTCGGCATTTTTTGGAACGATTGTGAATACATTCCCAGTATACCTTGTCACTATTTCTTCCGAAACGCTTTAAATTTGAGCGATATATAAAATCATTTATCGCCAACAGTGTGCCGCCCTTACGACTGTAAATAAACATTTGCGGACCACAGTTACGTACATGTTGCATTACTGTAAGTAAATATTGGAAAAAATTTATTAGTTTACGAGTATACGCACATATCAGCCAAAGATGCTTGTCCTGTAATATATTAAAATTCTGTATATAGGCACTTATATTTTTTTTTATTTATTATCTTCATGTTCTTATGCACTGTATTATCCACTTAAGGCACTTGCTATTAAATATCTGTATACAGAAATTTATAAAATCTATAATAAAAAAATATTTATAATTGTATGTGGTTGATTCAAAGGATTCGACATTGTCGTATCATTTCTTTTTGCCTAAAAGTGCTTTTTGCAAGCGCCGCTTTATTTTTTCTCGAAAATCATTTGTGTCCGAGGAAACAGGTGTATCTTCGTTTGGCTCTGCCAAAAACTCTTCCGAATTATCCAATTCCATTGTTCGCGGCTCACTTGTCTGGACTGAATCAGTTACCTGTATCTCATACTCATCGAAGGCGTCACTTTGTTCGTGCTGTTCTTGACTATCTTCATCGTCCAAATGACCATCAGGTTCAAAAGTCATAGATGTTACACTTTTATCTGTGGCCTGCATGAAATGTACATGTTCTCCGTCCAGGGGGAAGACCCGTTTCTGATCAGTAACAACCCGAACTTTACATTCCTGCATATTCTCCTTATAACAACATTGAAAAATTGAATATGGACCTCTTCGGAATGTGAATCGAAAATGATGTCCTTCGTAGATAAGTTTCATGCCGCCTTTGGTAGTAGAGGCGTATAAAGCAGGTTGCCCACGGCCGCGTTGTACAGCAGCTAATACTCTGTCTGCCAGACGTTCGTCCTTTTTCGGTTGTTTAGGACGACGTCCACGTTTTCCTTTTAGAGGACGAGTTTCAATCCATGCCGAGTCGGACTCTAATAAATTTGCTGAAAAGTTTAAATATATTTAATATTCCAATCAAACCACATTAGAGTATATAATAAAATATTAAACTATTCATGAAATAAAACAACAAAATCACTAATTGTGAGGATTAAATATAAATTTATTTATTTTTGTGTAGGATGGGTGAAATTTTGTTGGTGTCACGCGTCATTCGGTAAACGAAAAAAATGAGGTAGGGTTGCATACCTCATTAGTTTTAATTCGGATGTAGTCTATATACATATTATGTACGATAACTTTTTTTTTTAAGTCTTGCATAATTTAAATATCAAATTATAAGAATATTCCAAATAGATATTAAATTACAATACATATTTTATAATTTTTTGCATTAAGTAAATATTCTGAAGGATCACCAATATATTCCAATAATATGTGCAATTAAAATATTCTCTTCACGGCAAACCCTAAATCGTATATTTGATGCATACCTGTACTTCGAAACGCCATTTTGAAGCGTATATTGTTTCGCAATTACTGTTTGACTATTTTCGCCGCATTTTACGTTGCTTATAAAATAATATTGTGCATTTTATCTACATATATTTTTATGAAACTAATAATATAAGTTATGTGTTATCATCTATATAACAAGTTATACCATAGAAAATACATAGTATGTGAAACTGTGTAATGTGTATTTTGTGTTCATTTTGATGAATGGGCTTTGGTTTCTACAAGAACTATGCAACTATAAAATAAAATGGAAATAGTAATCAGAGTATGTGAATTTCTTGAATGGAAGTTTAAGCCCACTATAAAAACAATATACGAAAATGGCTGATAATTTCCAATTATTATCCAAGTGAGTAAAGAATAATAATAACACATATTCTAAAACTTTCCTAGTATGAATTTAATAACCATATATTCACTTTTTATGGAGGAGTATTCGCAGATTGTTTGTCAGTATGGACTTATACATTTTTTGCTTAATTTGGCGCAATATTTAACTACAAAACGATTCAATATATAATGTTTGTTATGTTCAACGTGACTTTGTTCCTTGTGCACAAAAGCATTTGCTGTTAAGGAATTACTTACCACATATTTTTATTAAATCAAAGCCACAATTCTAAAAATATAAAAATATAAGATATATCACGTGTATGTGACATACATATATGTGCATATACATATAGTGGTTATGCATAAGAAAGCAGCATTGTTCACTTTTGATATTTAATGCAATTTATTCATAATATGTAATAACAAACCATATATAATATAGAAGTCAGAGGAATCGGAAGATTTTCTAACATCTCATTTCGAGCATGTTTTAATAATGTAAAATTGAAGTACAGAAAGAATTTTACAATTCTTTGTAAATAAATTAAATTAATCTTAAACTTACGCATTTTTTTTTCGTTTTCTAATTTCCATTAAAAAAATACATTTTACTTGAAATTTTGCTTATCTCTTCATTTATTTTAATTGATCGGCTGTAATGTCTAAATACATTTGTACATGTACCATTGGATTTACTCCAATTTATTTTACGTAGTAGTATTATTGGAGAATTGTCCGTAATTTGCTTTAAAACGTTGAATGTATTTGTACTTGTGATTTCTTTTTTCCCATAAAGTACGTAAAGTAAGGGAATTAATATTGCTTTATAGTTTTACCCCCCGAGAATTATGCAGATCGTGTTAAAGCTAAGTCTGAGTAAGGTTCAACCACCGCAATGCAAAATTGTTTTTGTTGTTGTTGTAGCGACAAAAATGCAGAATTGGTCAATTGATTTAAAGTATCAAAATTTGGACTCTCCATAAAATGCAAAAATTTTCGTGTTATAAGGTGATAATACCATTTAAACAAATAATTATGTAACATAAATGTTAATTAAATTATAAAGATTACACAACTTATGAAACATAACTAATATTTTTTATGAATGTTTAAGTTCATTTAGTGAATTTTAATTTGAATTAGCTGGCTTTTTGAAACAGCTGCTCCTATACAATGAAGTTTTCAAATAGTAAACTTTACTGTGATGATATTGAAAACAGTAAATATATACATATGTATATTTTCATATAGAAATGTATGTATATACATATATTATCAGATTACATACATAAACAAATGTCAAGCTTGCGAAACTTATATGAGAACAAATAAAAATATGTGTTGGGTATAAAACCACAATTATTAACTTCCTATTTTTTTAAACCATATTTATTCAATTGTTTTTTTTTGTCATAATTGTCAAAAATTCTATTTCAATGTGGGCAGTCAAAGTTGCGATAAAAATTATTCCTCACATAATGCCGAACCCTGCACCAACATCTTATCGGGCAATACAGGGCTTCGCTTGTTATTTATGTTCAGTGCTGCTGTTTACTTTGTATATATTTTGGGTTCTTGCGCCGTTGAAGCAGCTGGGGTTTCAAAATTGTCCATACAAATATTTAGCATTATGCATGATCAATGTGGTGTCGTATCTTTTGGTTATGATTTATTATGTTTTTTATCCTGCAATTAATTTGGCAATGACCCCGAACGTCGATGAAATATCGGCAATTATAGACGTAAAACTATTAACACGTGGCAATGAATTGGAAGATGTAATTAATTGGAACACAATAAAACATTTGGAAAATGTGCAACGACGACAATCTAAGGAAATATCGTTAGAAAACAAAATTATGGAAAACTGTCGTTGCTGTAAGGAAGCGCAACACGAGGTGAATGTGAAGACAACAATACCTACGCTGTATCACATCGACTTGGCTGAAATTAATCGTTTAGTATATGATTAGCTTCTAATTAAAAAATGTCAGTAGTCGTAGAATAAACATACATATGTTTTTGGTTATGTACGTACATATGTACATACTCGTACATATAAAATTCGTAATAAATAATAGGAAAAAAGAGTTTTGAATTTGAAACTAATATATGCTGCGGTTTTGCTTTACTCAATATAATTTTGTTTCTTTACGTACATGCATATGTTTAAATAAGGGTATTTGGTTTCAGATGCAAATATTGAATACGACGCCGCTGATTTGGAATTCATCTTTAGTCAACGGGGATATCCATTAATTGTGCTCAACAATTACTTATACCGAAAGAATCGTGGACGTTATTGGCGCTGCATACGTTGCACGAAGCATAAGTGTAGAGCTCGTCTAATTGTCTCACCGAAACGTTATGTACGTTTGTACGGTATGCACACGCATGCCAATGAATCGGAGAAAATCGAGTGCGGACGTAGAATTTGCAATGAATTAAAAACAACCTGCCTTAAAGAAATTGACTTAAGTTCAAAGCTCTCCGTTCGACAGCCACATTTTAATACAGACGATTCAAACCATGCAAGGCCGCCACCAGATGATTGTCTTCGGCGTGACGAAAACGAGGAACCGGAACTTAACATGGCAATGCAGTAGCAATACGTTGATGATTGTTCACAATTTCAACCAAACACAAAAAATAAATCTTAATTTTAACAGAAATATAATTATTAGCTGTTTTTTTTCTCTGTAAAATATATTGCTTTTACTCTTTACTCTTCGTAACGATACCTAATAAAATGCAATATTAATTTCCTCGTAAATTCTAGGGAGTTCGGATTGCAGAGATGCTGAAAACGAATCACAGAAAAGAGATGCCGTTATATATACCATGCCTTTTCCATTAGGTGTATGGTTGGAAAACCAAGAGGTATTATATATGCGCAATCAAAAACAGGGTTATAATCTAATTTTCAACGGGTTCATGTATAAAAAAGAAGCCAGTTTTCGTTCTACGATAAACTGGATTTGTTCCAGAGGTAATGGAAGGCGGGTATCGGATAACAAATGTACCGCCCGCTGCATTACCAAATGGGATGGCTCCATTAAATTGGGCAAACATCCACACAATCACCCGCCCAAGTTTACGCCCGAAACGATGCCATCGAAGGCGTTATCAAGAGCAGAATTTGCTTTGACATTATAAGTCAAGCAGTGTATTCATCAAAATTTTACAGTTAATATGTGCTCGTATACAAATGCATACTTATATACTCGTCTATTCCTACATACTTAAGTATTATCGTATGGCCATTTAAGTGCCGAATAATAAAGGCTACTGAAAATAATTGTAAGAAAATTAAAGTTTGAAAAATGTATGTATATAATTAGCTTTTTAAAGTAATAAATCACTGAGTAAGAAAATAAAATATCTCTCTCAAATATTATATTAGTATATAACAAAAGTAAAAGTAATACATTTTTGTAAGATTTTCAGAGTTACTATATGTTGATAAGCTCTAAATATATTCCAAATAATTTATAGGCGAAACTTTTTATTGTATAATTGAGAAAGTTTTTCTGCAATGTATTAGTTCAAACCAAGTTCAAACATTTTGAATTAAACAGTAAATAATATATTTTAATTGCTAGCAATTTATCTTTCTTCTTTTAGCCATTATTATCACGGAAAACCAATTTAGGTATCTCATATTGAGGGGAGTAAAATACAAATTATTACGTTCAAGAGCTTACAATAGTCATTGGTATTGCATAACGCCTAATTGTCCTGCCAATATAACCATTGACGAACTGAAAGGTGGTCTTGTCTTGATTGGAGGATCCCATACGCCTGCTTGTCGGAAGAAGTACTCGTCTTGCAATAATATTTGAAATATTTATAACTTAACAAAGGAAGACATAAGCAAATTATGAAAAATAAAGAAATAATAGTTCGCAAAAAAACACATTTAATTGAACACATTTTATATAAAATTCACGAATGTATTGTTATAGTTTTGTACAATTCTCTCTAACATCTGAACTAATGCACAATTTTGCAAATATTTCACTTTCAGATAAAGATATATATGAAGAGGAGATCTATTTACAACCAACAATCCTGCATGAGCCAACCGAACGGGCCCCTGCACAGCAACTGCATACACACAACGCCTTTGAGGGTCCCGTTTTTGTGGTGAGCAAATATGGTACACGGCAACTAGTGCTGAAGCAGCACACATTCAATCGACACGTTAGTCGTGAAGAGGTCACCTACTGGCGCTGTAGCCAATTCGCTGTATTACGCTGTCGTGCGCGTATCAAGACAAAAGGCAACACATTAACGGTGTTGAATAGTGAACATAATCACGAGGTTATTACAAAAGCTCGAAAGTATGGATCACTGAAAGCAGCTGCAGCGGCGGCAGCTGCAATGTCATCTAATAATGCTACTCCGGTTGCTGGCAAGGTAAACCTTACCAACACTGGCGATACGATAACATATTGTAAAGGCACATATACCTTAGCCAGTGGCAGAAGTGAAACGAATATTTCCGACTAAAAATATATGTATTATTGTATGTGTATTAACGCCATTTATTACGGTTAATTCTGAATTTTTGAAGTCTTCTTCAGTTTATATTACAATTAGTACATTAAATAACAATAATAAGAATACTATTAATGACAACAATATGCTAACAACATGCAAGTAATAAAATTATTTAAAAAAACTTAAATATATGGATAACTTTATCTGTTCCGCATAATAAATATGCAGCAGGACTATACTTATTTATGATTATTATGAAGGTTATTTGATTTTAAGCCGAAAATATATAGGATTTTGCTAATTGAATTTTTTCGCTTTATTTGTCTTATTTTGTTACAGGCCGAACAGCTAACTACTTTTCCTATATAACGGGATTTCGTGGTAGCCGCAAATTGAAGGTGGGCAACTATAGCTTTACACGCAACAAATCGTCCGGCTCGAAAACGTACTGGTCCTGCGCACGCGCCGGTATACACAAGTGCAAAGCGCGCGTTGTGACGATAGATGAGGATTGCCGACACGATGTTATAGTCAAATGCGAGCAACATAATCACCCGCCATTTTAAGCCAATCGCAACATGGAATAAAATACATATTTTGTATTTTCACTTATATAGATATTTTAGCTGAACTGAATTAATTTATTTTATTTTAATTTCATTAGTGAAGTATGCAAATAAATTTAAAACAAAATATATGAATACTATCTTTGAACGACAAAAAAAAAAAACATTTATATCCAAATACGCAAAATTAATTGGGTCATTGTTGTAATGTATGTATCAGAAGTTAGTAAAAAGCCACACAATTTGTTAAAATTTTGTTTGTTAAATTGAATACTTATTTATTTCGTTTCTTGCAGATGAATCACGGGACATGGGTGTGTCTGAAAGCTTGCTCTCATTCACGTTGGGCCAGCGTGGTTGCACGTTGCTAGTTTTCAAGGGATACAATTACGTACGAAATCGACGTAGTGGCTTGAAGACTTATTGGATATGCGCGAAAAAGGTAAGTGTTAATATATTTTCGTCATATCTCAATATATGTATTTAATAGTGTATATTATTTATTATGTTTATAGGGCAGCACTAAGTGCAATGCACGCGTGGTTACTGATGTTATTGATGGTGTACAAAAAATAGTGTTGGAGTCTTGCCGTCACAATCACGCACAAAAAGTAGCTCGTAAAAAGCGCAAAACATCGATAGAGCAGTCAGCGAGCACAATTTTAAGTATTGCAGAATCAAACAAATTTGTGCAAGAACATATGAAGAACGAAATCTCGTGCATTGCGCAGAATGCAGCTTTCTCATAAAGAAATTTCCTTTGGTTGTGAATTGTAGCTTACTTCAATGCATGTTAAATTGCAAAACCAAAAGACTTATTAAAAATACACTTTCAAGCACATACAAACAAAACTAAATACCTAATGTTATATTTCTGCTAAGCTTGACGCTTCTCAAAATTGAGTATGGGATATTGTAATAGGATGCTTCTAATCAGATTTACTCATCGCATAAGCATAAAGGTTTAATGATATTCATTTGTATTTTGCAGAAATCGCTACTTTCAGTACCGGCCAACGCGGATGCACAGTACTCGTTTATGGAAATCAAAAGTTCGTGAAGAATCGCAAATCAAGCACACGCACTTACTGGATCTGCTCGAAAAAGGCAATTTATTCTTATTAACAATTTGTGGTTATTTGGTAAGTTTGCATTTTTGTTTCTCCACAGGACGTTACTTGGTGTCGGGCGCGAGTGGTGACAGCACGTGATAAACAAGGCACTGAACGCATACTTCATCGCACTTTCGAGCATAACCACACACGAAAATATCCGCGTAATCAGGCTGGATTGCAGCGCACTGAACTTTTTCTAAAAGATTTAATGTCGTTGCGCAGTTAGAGGTGGTGTTGCCAAATAAAATGTTTTAATTGATTCTTTAAAAAAAAGAATTTTGAATGCGTTTAGAATGTTGTATGAGCAATTACATTTATGATTGTAAAAATTACAGATTAAGTTTGCTCAGTTCATATATTTATTATAAATACTAAATGAAGTAATTTGTGTTCTTGTTCTATAACTTTCACTGTCTTTTTTTTGTCTTTGTTGTTAATTTCAGATTCAATGAGAACTTTTCAGTATAGTATAACGAATTGCAGCAATGAAAGTTTCTTGCCCATATTTACGACCTTGCACGATTCCAAAAACATTAGCGCCGAAGGCAAAGCGCTGAAAGTTAAAACTGGCTTGTCTAAGCGTAAACCGTTGTTTCTAGAAAATCGTACCTTAGATGACTGGGGGGCTATCAAATATAGCACCACATCGAGAGGCAACAAGCTGCTATCATATGAAGGTCATCGTTTCATCAAAAACAACATTTACGGCATGAAAGTGTATTGGAAGTGCACAAAGTGGCATAGCAATTGTAAAGCACGAGCAATCACTAGTTTTGCGGCACCAACACGTTGCGTTATCAAGGGCGTACATAACCATTCGATTGTGAAGGAAGATTAATTTTGTACTAGACACTACTTACAACTTAATAATGGCAAGGGCAATTCATATGGAATATGCAATACAAAACGTAGATGTTTTAGTTAGCTAAGTTTTTAATACATACATAATTATATATGTATGTTAAGTAACCGCCTTGCTATTACTTCAATAACTTTTTTTATAATACAGTTTAAATATTTGGAAAAAAGACTATGGGCAAAAATATGCCTGTACTACAACATTATTTTTTATTATATACATATAACTACAATAAACATCTCGTTTGTACCAAAGGTTTTTGATTTATAAATTTTAGGAAATAATCGAATGTACTAACTACTAATTTTAGTTTGCTTAAAATTAAGTATATTTTTTCTATTTTTTTTGTAAGCTAGCCATAGCTTATATTATATTTAAATTTGGCTAAGTTTTCTATGAATTTTACTTCTAACTAGCTTTAGTGCACTGCATAATTTGTAGTGTATTTGTATTTTGTATAAATTTATTAATTTATAGTTTCTTAGTTTATTGTACTAACCGTGTGTTATTTCCTTTTACAGGTTTTCAAATCGATTTTATTGATTCGAAAAAGAATGGTGGAAAATTATTGGTTATAAATGGATTTCGGTTCTTTCGTAACAAGAAGCGTGGCTCCCGCCAGTATTGGAAGTGCAGTAATTACTACAAAGAGAAATGTCCCGCCATTGCGATATACGATGAGACAACGTTAAATTTACGTTTATGCCATCAGCATAAACATGTAACCAGCAATGATATTGAAATTAAACCTTTTCTACCCAAAGACTGCGCACTACTCGATGAGGGTCATATTGACTCATTGCACGACGACATAGACGATCTTAAGGTTTAGAATATATTGAAATCCACATAATGAAATCTGAGCCAAAAATATGGCGATAATGTTGTATATCTAGTATACAAATCTGAAGGGCAGTGTTGAAGTATCGCCATACCAAAAATGAATGGAGAAATGAATTCTTGTAAAAATAATTTTTAATTACATATAGCTAAACTAGTATAAATTTAGTAGTATGAATAAGTTATTGTATGCGACGTGTCTTATATGCCAAAATTCGATTTTCAAAAAGCAAATTTTTGAACCTTTTCTTGAAAGTCTTTGCAGCAAGTCTGTTTTTGTACGATAGGATGCGCGTTGTTGTTGTTAAAGCAAAATTTTCTTTAAAAATACGTATGAATATAAAAAAAAAAAAAAAACATAAATAGTAATAATACCAATAATAAAAAACTGTCCATCGAAGTTGTAAAGCATGATGGCCTATTTCATAAATTTTGTGTGAAATTTCTTCTTCAAATTTTGTGCAGTAACTTTAACTAAGAAAACTAAAGTTAACACTTACTTTTCAAATATAAATCTTTTTTCTTTTACTAACTTGCTTTCAACACATCTAAGGATGCCAATTCAACGCAACACAACCAAAGATACAATTTTCCGTCTCGAAACGTGGTGGCCAGTTGCTCTGGTTGGATGGACTCAAATATTTTCGCAATAATGAAAACCGTACGAATTTATTCTGGCGCTGTCACTGGTACTACAGGTAAGTGAAACGTCTGCAGTGCCGCTTTAAGTTTGTTCTGTACTAATAATTCCAACTTTTATAATTTTTTATTATAGACGTATTCGTTGTCCCGTATTGATTTGCATGAATAAATATGATAGCAGTGATTTTCGCCAAATCCATAAACACCGTCATGTGAAGTCAAGCAAGAAGCAACAAGGCACCAATGTCACTCCTCTGGCAATAGCAAACACACTTCCACCTCATTTGGCAGCAATCAATATTCAAACTGTGGCTGATGTGGAAATTGATAATGACCAAGAAATGTTCACAATTTAAACTTCACAAATTATAACTGTATATTATTTAAGTTTATGTAAAACAAAAAAAAAAAAACAACAATTGAAAACAAATTCCATATTGTAGCACTTGTGGTATTAATGTACAAATAGGCTTTTGAAAATATTCGTTTGCCAACACTTGGAGTGTATTAAAAAGTAAACTATGCACTATTTAAATATAATTACTAACATTGTACTATTTTCTCTATATATTTTCATAAATTATATACGCCAACACCCAAACGTGATGCGTTGCAGTTGTTCTTGCCAATGATGTGGTGCCAAACCCGGAGGATGTGCTAGTCTTTTTCACACAATCACTGCGCGGTAGACCCGCTATAATGGCTAACGGCGTACGTTTTCTAATAATGAGTGAAAATAAGAAAAAGATACTATGGCGCTGTAGTTCGATGGCGACTAAAAAGATTAAGTGTCCAGCACGGATCACAATGATAAAAGGCAGTCCACCAAAGTTTATCATCAACAAAGCGGAACATATCCATGCAGAGCTAAAGCGCAACAAATATGGATCGAGCAAACAAGCACAGCACCAACAACATCATCACCACCAACAGCAGCAACAGTACGATCAACATCAACAGGAACTGAACCAACAGTGTTACAGTGTGACAGCTATAAAAGGCGATGAGGAGCAAGAAGTGGAAGTTGATGGAAATGTTAAAATTGAAATTCTAACACAAAGTATCGGTAGCGCCACGCTGCAACGTCAGCAACATCAGTAGAATGCTTAACAGCAAGAACAACAAAAAAGTTAACATGTTGATGTTTAGTTCAATGAACACTAATTCTGTTTTATTGATATTATATACATATATATTTGTATTATGCTATAGTAGAATAGAATAGAAATGAAAATTATGTAAATAGAGGCGTTTGATGCTTGATCATGCACGTTTTTGTGATACAAATTTCATAAAAATGGTGAGCGTTTAAATTTTTTAACTGCAATTATTACATGTTATTAACATAAGCATATATGCATACAATTTTTATGTAAGGAACTACAATGATTGCTTTTAATTTCATTTGCAGGCGCCACATCGTTTGAGGCTTCCATAAATAATACTAAAAATATGCATCGGTCTATACTAGATGTGGATGATGCTTCAGACATCCATTATATTTCTAGCCAAAAGGGACGAACATTATTAGTACATAGAGGATTTCATTATGTGCATGAAAAGGGAATACGAAATAAGGTATATTGGAGGTGTACGCAATATACAACGCGACGAAAATGTCACGGTCGGGTACACACTGAAAATGGGCGCATTGTACATAAAAGTTTTCACAATCATAATGCGAATACATTAATGGAAAGAAAGACACACGTGCGTAGTAGTAACTAAACTGATACTCAGAGGCACCAATGTAAAACTAGTCTAGGCGTTTATAGTTTGGATGCAGTGGGGGTCGTACCCCTTATAACTGATTTGAATGATTTGTATTGTATACAAAGCGGCAAATTTATATTTTTAGTACGTATTTATTGTAGATATTTTCAAATCTTAAAGTTTCTGCAGAAAAGTGAGAATACGTGCAAATTTAGTATATAACAAAATAGTAATAATATATACAATATATGTATTTTGTGCCTAGAGGAAAACATAATATGCATACATCTGTTATTTTTAATGACATTTTGGATTTACGATTTAAGTGATTTCAGTTTAGTTGTAAAATATTAAAGTGATTATATTTCAATCTTATCTTTATAGTATTATTTGTTGTATATATTTTATATTCCTTAGAGGGCTCCTATAGAAATTTTCGCCTTACAAAAACAAATTTCCCGAAAATACTCCAGGTATTTATTTTAAAAATATGCGAGACACAATTATTTACCAAACTATTATATTATTTTTTATTTTCAATTACAGATTCCCAATTAAAAAAAAAAAAAACTCTTGAAAACAATCTTCGTAAAAATAATAATTTAGAGAAAATAAGAAGTTTGTCGAAGTAAGAGGCTCCAACAAAACGATATAAAATGGTATTCTTATTGACATATAAACAAAACCTCGGAACGCGAGTGCTAATTTGATGAAAAATTTGTTGTTATTAACTACTCAAAAAAAAAACTTTTACCCAATGCTTGAATGTAAAAATGAGGGCCCAGAAATGGAGTGAGTGGTACATAAGTGCAACAATATTTTTGGGGTTGTGTTGTAGGAAAATGGCATTAACTGCAATAATATATTTATCATCGCAAAATTTTTCAACAATTGACCGACTATGTAATTGAATACTAAAGCAAAAACTATACAAATACAATATTTAAAGTGTAAAAAATAACGGCGATTGGATACAAGTAGTTCCGATTCATTTTAGGATACTTGAAATAAAAAAACCACAATAAGCTATAGTATTCTGTTTGTAGTGAAATTGGTTTTAAGAATATATTGTTTGATCTTTCAGAAAGAGCAACTGACAGCTAAATAAAATAGATATGTTACATAAATACATACGAGTAAGAGACTCTAGGGTGTTTTACAACAATTGAGAAAGAAATGAATGATTATAAATATTACTTCATTACATGAAACTTGGAATAAAAACCATTTTCTTCAGCATAACATTTTACCAATGAATTTTTTTTTACTTTATTTCTAATCATACTGTATGTAGAATAAAAATAATTCACATATACTAATTAAATTTTTCAATCTTTACAGGCAAAAAATCCAAAACATTGCCGCTCTCTGCGCTAGCATCATTTGGCAATACCAAGAAGAAGCGTAAAAAGTTGATTATTAACTCATTCGAATTTGTTATCGATCGAATGCTGAAGCAGAGTACCAATTGGCGTTGTGCCCGGTATAAAAGTGCTAAATGTAAGGCACGTGCAACAACACGAGTGGTAAACGGTGTAGAACGTTACGTCTTAAGAAATGGCGAACATTCGCACGAGTAAATCGATGTTTGACAGCTAATTGATTTTTCTCCGAAAAAAATATTAAAGGATATTGTATTCACAGAGACCATAATCCTAATTGATCCATAAGATATTCGTATATATAAAAATAATGCGTATGGCTTATATCAATACATAATTATCAAGATTTTTTACTTACATACATTTATAGTTTCACGGTTTAAAACATAATCTTAATATGAATAAATTCCTTGTTAATGCAGTGTATGAAATTTGGTGTATTTGCTGGTATGTACCACCTGTATTTAATTCATTTGTTACTGTCACTACCCAATTCAATTTGAATACAATACGTTCTGTTTTTGTTTTTTTTTTTTTTTTAATTTGAAGTTTTTAGTTCAACACTGTGTGGATTACAGTTATAAAACGCTGTTTAATGGAAGAAAATAATACATAATTTCAATATTTCGTATTGAGTGTTATTATTACGTACGCATTGATTGGTGAGTTGATGTTAAAAATGTAATGAGTTTTATTTATTGTGACAAAATTTTAATAAATAAAAGCCTAAAACATAATAATAAATGAAATACTCGATGATGCTTATAAAAATAATACTCGCTGTAAGATTATATTGCGCATAATTAAAATGGAGTTAAAATGTTATGTACTATTTTTATTATAATACATTTATTTAATAAATTGCTATACATATATACATATAAATAATTGAATCGTAATTAAACATAGAAACGTGCTGACTTTTAACGAGTTTTATTATTAACTTTAACGCTTTAAGCTTAATAATCTTTGGTAATATGATAATTCAAAGTCGTTTAAAGATTTTATGAAGCTTTTATTGACCCTTGCTTTCCTATTGTTTATTTCTATTTCCAGCTTTGGAAACTTTAGCCAAGAAATGCGGCTTAATGATTACACAAGGCAAAAAAGGAAAACCGAAATTATTATTCGCCGGCTTTGCATACTTCCGAAATAACAGTAAGGGCCCCAAAACTTATTGGCTGTGCGCAAAAAATCGCGACAATCGTTGCCGTGCGCGAATTATCACTTGCGCTAAGACTGGTGCTTTGCTAATCAAAAATCAAAACCACAACCATCCACCACCACCGCCGCTACCCGGCGCGGCAAATAATCGTAAAGATTTCAAAAAAGAACTGTAATGATATTAATAAAAAAGTGTGGAAGCATATCACTGCGGAATAGTGAAAGATATATACAATGAAAAAAAAAAAACAACAAATGAATAAAGTGTATTGCTTCTTTTTCAGTGCTAAAATAAGTAACCTTGTTTCACTACACATTTATATTTCCTTAATTACTTTAAACAAATATAATTTATTCATTTGCCTCCTCTCTTATATATGTACATACATACTTAATCATTTTAATTGGATTTTTAGTTGTTTTAATTACAGAGGGCTCTGATATTTGTGCCATACAATCTATTCGTTATGTTTTGGGGCAGCGTGGCGCTCGCAAGATGATCTGTGATGGCTATTCGTATATATGCGCTAAAAAGGTGAAATCACGTAAATATTGGATATGTGCAAAGCAGCGCAGTCGCAATTGTAAAGCCCGCCTTATAACCGATGTCAATGAGGAGGAGTTTTCGGTGCGGAATGTCGAACACAATCATCCGCCGGAAAGAGTTTTCAGTGGATCGAGCTCGAATCATAACGAAGGCGAAATCACGAATTGATTTTTCGTGTTCAATATCGTAAAGTTGCTATTTCGAAAACTACCTCAAATCTTTGTGTATATGTGGTATGTTTGCATTTTATTTCGAAAATTTGTTTTTATGCGTTAAAGTTCCTGTTCGTTCATTCATATGTGCATACAAATCGATAATAGTAGTCCATATTCAAAACCAAGCATCTACACAAACTATAAACATTTAAGATATCCATTTAAAGCTAAATATTTACAATAAAAACAGAGATAGTTAGGCTTTGACTACAGAAAAGTGATCGCGTGAAAACACCTTAATAGCATAAGGGGATTTAAGAAATAATGTTGATTAAAAAAATAAATATCAAATTTCGAAATTACATATGTATGTAGAACTGTTAGAATTAGAAAGGGTATTTTAATTAAGGTAGGGGATGAGATGTTAACATTTGTGCAAAAAGTTATATAACTGTTGTTTGTATCACCTGAAACTAAAAACTGTAATTTGTTGCAAATGATTGTCGTGGTGGGAATCATCTGTGGTTTCAAAATATTTAAAAAGTAGACGTGGCCCCTACTCCTAATAAGTTTAATGTACATATCTCCCAAACCACTTAAACTAAAACAACCAAACAACAAAAGTGTAAAAACAGCCAAAAGTTGTATAATTAGACAATGGGCAAGGCACTGCTTTTATATAAATGAAACCCAGATTTCGGAACTGCTCGACCAATTTTACCAAATTTGGCAAATTACCCTAATATTTCTATTTTAATGCACGAATAATGTCTTTGCCATAGAGAATGCCACCTTATGCCTAAAATTGTCAAAATCGGCCCAAAACTATTCAAGCTCCCATATACCGAGTTTCAATTCTTCTTTACTGGCAGCGACTGCGAACTTTTAATGTTGTTGTTCTAGCGGGTACCTAGTCCCCGTTAGGATGGTAAGGATTAGTTAAGTAGAAACGTGCTGTTTCCATGGGATCGAACCAAAGAGAGAGGGGTGGTAGATGAGTGGGGTTGGTGGGGCATGCAAAGAGGAGGCCAGTGTCATGCGGGAACTCATTGTACGCAGGACATATATTGGATATGTCGGTGTCTATTCTGGATAAGTAGCAGTTTAACCTCCTACAGTATCCAGAACGAAGCTGCGCAAGGGTCACTCTCATTTCTCGTGCGAACTTTTAATCGAATATAACCGATACCGATCGAAAATATGGGTTAATCTGTGTGATATATTATTGAAATTCGGATAAGTTGCAAGAGTATGAAATGTTCGGTTGCACCCGAACTTAGCCCCTACCTTACTTGTTTTATTTTGTATTTAACATATTTGTATTTAACACAGGAAATGCCAGGAAGTTATTTTCCAATTAAAAAAATTACTATAATATATATGTATTAGATTTTTTGACGATAAATTGCGTTAAAGTGTTCTAAAAATTAAAAAATGATTCAAAAGTCTATCGCCGTTAACTATCGATTATAATCTGGTGAATGAACTTTGATCAAATTATGACCGCAGTCTTACTTTTTCCTAGACACGTTCAAATAACTGCTGCTACTGTATTGACGAAACGTTTAGCCACTCAACAAGTACTTGTAAAACTTTAGGCGTGTTTTTCTTCGTAACTACGTACATTTGTATACCCTGAAAGCGTCGGAGATCCTATAAAGTGTATATGCATATAAATAATCTGCGTGAGGAGCTAGATCAATTTAGCAATGGTCGTTTGTCTGTCCCTTCTTCGTTGACTTCAACAATAATCTATGGCCAAATTTCGTGAAGATATCTTTTAAATACGTAAAACAGTTTTTCATATAAATAATTGATTGATAGCTAGAAGGGTCCGATGTCAGGCGGTTCCGACAAATAAGCCACTTCTTGGGGGGAAAAAAATGTGTACAAAATTTCAGATCGATATCGATATCGATAGATTCGAGGGACTAGTCACCCAAATACATGTCGAGATATTCGGCTTTTTAAGTAAGCCATTTTAATACATGCCTTACTCAAAAAGCCGAATATCTCGAGAAGTATTAATGATAGCGATTTTGACCTCGGACCTTTTTTAAAGCAAATAAAATTTCCTACAAATTTGTTAGTTTTTTCTATAGCTCCTGTCATTTACGAGATATACATATACAAAAAAATGCGAAATTCGTGTGAAAATCGGGTTTAGAGCCCCGTACTACCTCGCCGGTGTGGGTTACGAATTTGTTGCACTGGGCGCTTTAGTAGAGTGAACGATTCTGAGAAATATGCGTTTAAACTTTAAAGTCAAAGCGATGCCATAAAATCCCTCTGAGCTGTAGGAATTTAAAGATAAAAAATCACGATCTTCGTGTATTTTCTATGGAAAATTCTTACATGCATTGGTCCAGTTCTTAATGTTAATATTAAGGGCTAAAATTTTCAGGGTATTCCCAAGGAAATTTCGTGACGGGATTGAAAAAAATTAATAGTTAAAAAAAAACACCCTAATACATATGTATATATTTAGAAGCTGTTTAATGCTGGCTCAAATTTGAGAAACAGCTTAAAACATCAAGGAAAAAGTTTATTATTTATATCAAAAAGATTATTAAATAAAAATCTTTTTTGGCCTTCAAATACAGTAAATCTCTTTGAAGAATCTTCTGTTTCTGTACCTGTTGCTATGCAATAAGATTACAATTATCGGACCTATTAGAGTGGGCTTATATTGAAATACTCAAATTTACAACTTTAAAACTCACTGATATATTGTATATTCATATGTATGTACATAAAAACGTAAATGTACATATTTATCGGCTGTTTGGGTTCGCAGGTGAATACATTGTACTTAAGTATGTACAAATGGCAATTTTTGTAATTGTTTAAATATATATTAGTAAGTATTACGTTTGTACGTTAGTTAGAATATTGGTATGTAGCATTTATGAATGCATAAATGCTCACAGATACTTTTATGTCTCAGTCCTTAGTCATTTCTTCGTGCTGCATTGCTTTTTAATGACAGCGCCATCAGTACTCTTCAATGCTTTTGTTGTGGTTATAAGCAAACACATACACACACACACATGCGCATAGACGCAGGGACACAAAGCCAGCCTTGTACACAAAGATTCGGATCTAGGTTGGTGTGTCCGTGCGTGTGCGGTTAATAAATCCCGCGGGAATGCTTTTAATTTATTGCTGGCACAGCAGTAAAATGTACAATGTTCGCAATGCACGCAGTCGCTTGCTTGCTTGGTTGGCTGGCTGGTTCTTTGGTCGCCCATGTGGAAGTAGACGATGGTAGTTTTGCATGCCACTGTTGCTCATGCCATGCTCTCATGCAAACACAAATACAAAAACACACACACACATGCATGCATGGTTATGCTTATGCCTGTGGATGTGGCTTTGTATCGTTCCCTGCGGCAAGTGCTTTGTAACTGGCTGTGGGTGGGTTAGACGGGTTGACAGGCAGCGGGTGCACGTTTGCGCCAACATGATCTCATTGAACAAGAAGAATAGCCGAAGGTAAAGCTTACTGCTTGCTTGCTGGAGACAGCAAGTCTACAAACATAAAAATTATAATATCTAAATGCGAACGAGCAGGTGGTAACTGTGAGACGTGGCATCCCATGTACGTATGTATGTAGGTATTTGTGTGTGTGTGTGTGTCACCTTGGTTGCGTTTCGGAAGTGACCGCTGTCTGAATTCCCTCCTGAGCGAGTCTAATTTTTTCTTATTGTTTATATAAGTGCTTTGGCCATTTACAATGTGCGCAAATTTGTTTGGAAAGTGTAAGTGTAAATTTAATATGTCTTCGCTAAGTATGCTGACATAAATACATATTCAGATGCGTTCATATACAAACATACACGTACTTACATTAGCACACATGTCTTTTCAGAGGCTGCTCTGTTAATTCAACAAATGCATTTAAAGCGAGGTGTTGACTCAATTTACTACAGTGTATAAATCAGTTTCATTCATACATACAGCTGTGCTCAAAATGATGACTCAATTTTAAAGGTTGCGGGCAGACGGCGACTTAAGATGTTACAGGTATGTATTTGGTATGTCGGCGTCAAAGTATGGGGTTAAGTTGAGTTTCTCTGTTGGTTCTTGGGGAAATGTTAAATGTTTCATGAATTCTAATGCTGGTATTTAATATATACTCTGTGGTTGTGTCGCTGTGGGATTACCTTGGCTGCTAGACAATTTACCAATAACTCATATAATTGGTAGCCCTGTATAGTTGTAAATCATTTCGACTACCAGGTGGGACTTATCGCGGAGCAAAAGTTGGGTTATTAGACGTGCATTAAGTATTTTATAAGCCGGTTGGGAATTGCAGCTGATGTTCGTTGGTGCCACATAGCACCACATAGCGCTACAATGCAGTTGTTTATACATATGTAAGTATTTGTGCCTGTCCAAAAATTGGTCTTGATGTAGCGGCTAAGTGGGTAAGTAAGTATATTTCGTGGAAACTCGAAAATTAGTGAACCGATAGCTAAAACCTGATTCCATCAATTTTCTAACACGTAAGTAAAGACTTTGAACACAGCTTAAGAAATACAGATTTACCATCCAAAAAGTAAGAATTAATAACAAAAAAAAGGAAGAAAACGTTGACTTCGGTTGTAACGAAGTATACATATATACTCTTCCCAAATAAAAAAGTTTCCACTCAAGAACTTGATTTTAACTGTTCAGTTTGAATGGCAGCTGTATGGTATAGTGTTTCGATTTGGAAAATTTGTTCATAGATTTTGCCGTTGCTTGGGACAAGAATCTATGCCAAATTTCGCGAAGATATCTTGTCAAATAAAATAGTTTTCTGTATAAGAATTTGATTTGAGTTTTTGGTCTGATCTAGAATGTGTGAGCAGCTTCATGGGGAGAAAAAAATGGAATTTATTCAACATTGTTTTTGTAAAAAAATCACGACTTTCTGTATGGGAATTAAAATAATGAGATGGTGTGTGAACAACTATTGGGTAAGAGGTGTAAGTTTTTCAATTACATTTATTTAACATATATTCGTACGAAGTTCATCAATCGTCGCTGGCTTGTTCGCATAGACAATAGACTTGACTAGCGGCAAAGGAAATAGTCTAACGGCGTCAAATCGCACGATGAGGAGGCTAATTGACTGGACAATTTCGTGAGATAACTCGTTCACCAAACTTGGTTTTCAATAAATCGATTGTGACATGTGTTGGAATCACATCTTATCCAAGTCCATGTCATGCAATTCGGGCCAAAAATTTCCAGTTATAGATCGGTAGCGATTCCCATTCATGGAAGGAGTACGGTCCAATGACGACGCTGTCCCATAAACTCCACCAAACCGTAATTTTTTCGGGATGCAACTTTCACAGGAATAAAAAAACTTATTGATGTCCCAAACTGTTTCTGTTTTATTTAAATAAACATTTGGAGAGTAGACTCCAAATATCGGTAGTAAATTTTAATAATTTCGACTCGTTGTTGGGTCGTATATCTTAGAGAAATGTCAAAAGATCGGGACAAAATATGGCGTCGTTTGCTGTCCCCATCGGTCTACTGTTGTAACGTCCCTATGAAAAGATCCGGTATTTGTTAATGATCGAAGATATATATTATTTTTCATAATAATTTCGATTTTAAACGACTTTTTAGGGAGAAGCCGAAACTTTGTCAAAAATCAAAATTTTACCAGCCCTTCGATCATTACAGGTAATTCATCAATAGTAAAAATACTTTTTATTTGGTTTTTGGATTGGAGATAGTTTTAAGTAAAAAAATCTTCCTCTCAGCCAGACACTTTTTCGCAGGTTCTCTTGCAGATCGGCTACGGGATTTGCAAGTGGACCCCCTTAATAAGTTCAGCATTTTATGAGTTGAGTTTTTAGTCTTTATTGCACTATGAACATCCCAGCCTGAATTCTAGCTTAAATATTTACGGTTTAGATCAACTTTGTTCATCAAACAAACAGTCATCGCACTCGCGACTAGGCTCCCACGTCACTATTGACGGTCATAACTTCGAAGTCATAGATAACTTCGTCTCTCTTGGAACCAGTATTAACAGCAACAACAATGCCAGCATCGAAATCTAACGCAGCATAACTCTTGCCAATAGGTGCTACCTTGGACAGAGAAGTGAAGTTTTCTCTCGATGAGTCAAAACCAAACTCTATAAGTCACTCATTATTCCCGTCATGTTATATGGGGCAGAGGCATGGACGATGACAACATCTGATGAGTCGACGTTACGAGCTTTCGAGAGAAAGGTTGCGCGTTGGCCACGCCGAATATCGCATTCGATAGAATGATGAGCTGTGTGAGATATACGATGACATTGACATTGTTGAGCGAATTAAGAGACAGCGGCTGTGTTGGCTAGGTTATGTCGTCTGAATGGACGAAAATACTCCAGCTCTGAAAGTATTTGACGCAATACCGCCGGAGGAAGCAGAGGAATAGTAAGACCTCCACTCCGTTGGAAAGACCATGTGGAGAAGGACCTGGCTCCGCTTGGAATTTCCAATTGGCGCCTCGTTGCGAAAAGAATAAACAGCTGCCTCGCTGTTGTTAACTCGGCTATAATCGCGTAAGCGGTGTCTACGCCAGTAAAGAAGAAAGAAGAAGTTTCATGACTTGAGTTTTTAGCCTGTATTGCAATGTGAAGATTCCAGCCTGAATTCTATCTCGCTTGGCAGATCTTTGAAAATATGCATAATTTTCACCTGGTAAATATTGTTCCCAATTACAAATATTGTTACTCAATTACCCTTTGTTAGTACTCCTACTGCATCATATAACAATCATCAATAACATTTACATATGTACATATGTATGTATGTATGTTATATGCATGACTCTGTAAGTATGTAGGAATGCTTTCAAGCGCAATCACATAAGTTCGCATTGCAGGTAAATTGCAGCACTGCTAATTATTACTCATAACTACTTGCGTAATTGAAAAGAAATGCCTTGAGTTGTAAAGAGTCGAATGAGTGTGTATTGTCAGATAAAAATTTTCAGAATAAACAATGAATTAGACTATATGACGCCCGAAGATACTGCTGAGGTTCTTAGAATGATTATAAAAAGTTTGAGTGTTTTTTCAGTAAATACTATCTTTTATGATTCATATATGTATAGCTTTATTAAAATAGAAATTGGGCGAAATTATATGATAGCTAGGTATATGAGCTATAGCGGTTATTCAAACAAACTAGTATCTAAAAACCCCTGTGGGAAATTCATATAGAAATTGTACCCAATTACTTCGTCTCGTAAGGCGAGATTGCAGTAAAACTATAACGTAATAAGGAGGGTGTGTCTGTAGTCAATATAAATTTCTCAGTCGTCGGGTCCTCAAGTAGTCTCGGTTTCTAGTTTGCCACTAGCCGGCCACTTTATTGTTTTAGTGTACGTCATAATGATTGAATTCCTTAGAAATTAAACAAAAATGTCTGCCAAAGTGGTGACATCACTAATTATGTACTACAGATAATATTTTCCAATTGGGAATTAAGGTGCTTATCTAATTTAGTACAAAGTTATACATGTACATTTGTATATACATATGTATGTAAGTACATACATAAGTTCCTCGGTTACATTTTTGTGTAAAAATTTGACTAGCAGTCACCTTAGAATCTAAATTATCTACTAAGTGGCCAAATCTGAACTATTAATTAAGCAGCCACTAACTGGAGTAAGCGTTAAGTGTTAATGATAGATTAAGAAAACTCGTATGAACTTGCAGCTAAAACGTACATACATTTCCAGTTATGGACGATACTATCTTCTGTCAAAATTGATAAAATTGAAACGGAACGAAAAATCAATAAAAATTCGTTTCCTTGCACTAGTGAGCTACTAAGATGAATTTAAGTGCGGAAAGATAAAAATACAGTGAGAGCGCATACTAAATGCAGGGTGAACTGAAGAGTATATGTACATAACAACAGAGAATTCTCTCCTCTCAGCACAACCGAACTGCATTGAAACTAGGAGTGTGCAATGTGTGGAAATTCGCCGCAAAATTGACCGCCAGCAATGTTGGTCCGGTTTTGGAAGTAAAGTAATTGAGCGCCGCATACTGGCGGTGGTAGAATACCATATTCGACACGCTACTTATGCCATTCATCCCGCTCGCACTTAGGTCATAATAGTGGTGATAATGCTACGGTTAACAAACAGCCGTTGCTGTTCTATTCACAATGTCATCATCATCATCATCATCTCGCTGTGGGCGCATTGAGAGCATATCGCTCCATGCTATCGGCTGTAGGTTGTCGACCGAGTGTAATTTGACAGCTGCCGCGCCAAGGAGCAAAAGCGTATGTAGCGTGTGCTTGACTTGACTCTGGACTCTCATGTATGCCGACACTCGTTGGAACTCTCGTCGTGACTTGGTTAGCTAGCTACGAAAATGAGTGAGCGTGAAACATTGCGCTATTTGCCATACGAGAGCCGTGCCTACTACTAGTAGACATTGAACTTTAGTACAACAAGGTGGTTAATGTTTGGAGCGGCTAACAAAATGTTTTGTGTATTTGCAAGAAGAAATTGAAATTAGTAAAACTGAAAAGCACAGTCACAGTCATAGTCCCAATCGCAGTCACAGTCACAGCCACAGCTTGGGCGCATATACTATACAACGGGCAGCGGTAGTAGCTACTATTACCACATACACACTCGCACTAGCCAAGCCAAGGCATTAGCATTCAATTAAAACAAAGAAGTTAGTGGTCACAGCTGCAGCTACACAAAAAGTCTGAATGTGTGTAAAGGTTTAAATTGTGAAAAGGTGAATATAAATTAAGAAAAAAATATAGAAAAAAAACGAAAATTAATAGCTTTAGCACATACATATAAAGTATTATTTAAAGAAGTGTATGAACATTTTGCAAAATATTTATAAGCAAAAGTGAAAAAGTGAAGTGTAGTCTGAAAAATACATACGCCTATACATATAACTTATAATGTACATGTCACAATATGTATATAGTAAGTAGACGCATATGTACAAACATACGTACAAAATTGTTGTTATTAATGAAAAAAAAAAACGCACAGTGCGCTAATAAGTACAACAAATGAAAAATTATTGTGTTCAAACAGAAAGCGAGTATTCGATTTTTCCACCGAAAATTGTGTAAAATTTTGTATACCCTCAAAGAAAAACCCCCTGCGTGAGTGACGTGAACTGAAACCCGTACTAGTGTCGTGTCGCCCCTTTCACCGCTCAGTTGTGCTCTCACGACACCGCTCCCTAAAGTGGTGCATGTGAAACTTCGCTACGCCAACATGTGCATATGTATGATTGTAGATTTGTAAGTAAGTATGCACGTATGTATATGTGTGATTGCGGGAATACATTTTTCAACTTCAACTCGGAAGCACCTCACCAGATCGAGCGACATTCTGCAATACACTGGATGATGGGCGCTTAACTATGTACAAATGTACGTGTCTGCATATGTTTGTGTGTATATACATATACATATGTGCAAAAGTAATTCCTCACCTTTCGGTCGTCTGTCGTGAACATAGAAGTATCTGGCGCTCCGCCAGACTGCACTGCAGCAATCAACGCAGCAAGAAACAAATCGAACCAACCCAAAAGGAATCGAACGGAATCAAAAGCCAAACTGGAACAGTTGGTAATGAAACGTAACTTGTGTATGAGAGTTGGAAAAAATGTTGAAAACTTGAAGTTTATCATAAGAAAATTAATATTCCAACAAAACGGCTATCACGCTATATAGATGTGTGTGTACATTTATAGAGTGGAGTGACAGACGCAAGTTGGAGCGCCACAGCGGCACACATTTCCAAATAATCATATCTTGAAATTATATCTAAACCCAATTACTCAGTTTCTCACAAAGGCAATAAAGTCTCGTGCACAATAAAAAAAGAAAGAAAGATGAAAACAAGCACTGAATAAGCGCATCTCTTTGACGTTAAAACTCGGCATTTCCATGATTCCATGGTATTTGCTTGTCAAGAGTGAGTATTCAAGAGAGCGCATACTCCGACTTTACGGAATACCACGAGCGCTCACGACAGGATAATAGAAAAAAATAAAATAGCGATATCGAATGGCGCACCAAAAGAACAGATCGAACTGAAACTGGTTCAGCCTGCCTGTAGTGCTGAAGCTGGTTGATAGCTACAGCTGCTATTTGTGCTCTTACAGCTCTGCAACGCTTTGGGCATTGTGGCCTTGCTCTGAAGGCGAGCTTTTACGGGAGGTCCTTCGCTACTGAATCTACGAGAGAGTATCGTATAGTTGCCTATTCGCCGCGTAGCTGTGGAAAAACACACCTTTCACTTATGTACTTATTAACACTACTGGGCCGCTTTTAGAACGATAATAATCATAACTACAATCAGATTATGCTGATGACGGTAACGTATATCATAATTGAGATTATGTTGCCGAACACTGTCCTGTGCACACATACAAACATATGTATGCACACATAAACACGCATATGTACAATGTACATGCATATGCTTATACATTAATTGTTTATAATTGGCCGCAGTGCAAAAAAAAAAAGGCAAAACGTGGACCTAAAAGTGTAATTATGTATGTGTGCAAAACAATAATTTACTAACGTTTTCTTATGAAAAAGCAGAATAAAGAAGGAATAATTGTGCATAGATAAACCTTGACATCTACGGAAAAATAGAAACACAGAAATGGTATCAATGTTAACAGTGGAAGTATACATATAATAGTGTCATATAATAGATTAGCAGTTTTTTCGTGAAAAATGTATGCATACCAAATATTTTTATGTTTGCAAAATCATTCCCATTCATGGGGTAATCGATTTTCTTTACGACTTGGTGTTTTCTTATCAACAATACTTAAGTTGTTTGGAAATCTTGAATATGATGATATGACATGAGGTATTATTTAAAAAATGGCTGTCAAGATTTTTTTTTAATTGTGAACTACCAAAATCTCTATGTACTGCTTCTTTTCTTTTTAACATTTCCTCTCAACTAAAAAGTGTTTAATTTCTTTGTTCAAATCAGTTCAAAATTCTTTTATTCCTGGAATTGAATAGTTTCTGCCATAATATATTTTATTTGCAGATGATAATTTACGATTCTTGAGTAGCATAACCTGTTTACTCATTTCCTTTTTGATATAGTACAAGTTTTCAACAAGAAACGTATCCATGCCACCTATGAGGTAGTGTACTTAGCGCGGTTTTTACAACTTTATGAATCGTTATATGTTCATTTTTATAGATAACTTTATGATCCATATTACATGTTCAAAGTAATTTTTTGATAAACTTACCGTTCCTAGAGTGACATCGAGTATTTTTTGATTGTATTCACTAATTTTCAGCACGTTGTAAATTTATGTAACCGTGAACGCTTGTTTTTACCGGTTTCTTTGGCTTACAGTATAATTATTTGAGAATACAACTATATTTGAAAAATTATTTAAATATTTCTTTTTCAATAAATTTAATGTCCTAGGCGGAATGTTTTGAATTACTGAATAATTTTTTTGAACAGATTATACTTGCTTGCAAATGTTTGCCAAAGCTTTTCGTTTCTTCACTTATTTGAGGCATTCATAAAACTTTCAGGGACTTACCAATGACTAAAGACCCTCTATAAGCTTTTTCATATCTGAATTTTACTCTCGCCGAGGCAAGACTACTAATCGAAAATAGTTTTTATTTTCTTTAACATACTTTCATAATAAATACCATGGTTGCTTAGCGAAATGGTAGGAAAAAAGGAATTTGAGTCATTTAAGAGCTACAAATTTATGCACCTACCTAAATAGGGCTTTTAAAGTAGTCCCATTAGATGCTTCAAAGGTCACAATCGTTAGATTTGGTTGTTGACATAGCCAATATCATAAGTAATGTTTCTGCAAAACTTTTATGGTGAAATGTCATGGTTGGGTAGTCCTACAAAAATTACGTTTTATTGGGCCTAAACACAACTGCCCAAAAATTATTTATCGACCATCTAAAAGTAAGTGCTTCGTGGTAATTTCGGGAGCAATATTTTCATTGCAAATGAACCCGAAGTTGAGGGATGACTTCGAAACAATCGATATAAAAATTAGTAACCGACTTTCGGGGTTTTCGAAATAACGTCTTTATAAGGCAGGTAATTATTTAAGTCTACTTGCACATTTTCATATGTATTTGAATAGGGGTATTTACATATGTATGTACATACATACCATCCGTACATATTTACATATTGCATTTATGGGCATATCACTGAATTTGTCGTGCTTTCTAAAAGAGCAAATGATTTTCGAAATTAGGGCATTGATTGAAGTCATTTTAATCCTCGCGTAAATAAATTTCTTTCTTAATAAAGTATATTTTCTATAATTCTCTTGTCTGTTTGTTCGTCATATAGAGATATGTAAAGAGATCCGCTATTCGTGCAAGAACTGAATACGCCTTGTTCGCGTAGCTTCCCTCCCAAATGCATATTTATGGCATATCTTCTACTTTTTGACAGGCAGAATGCTTGAAAAATAAAATGGTTTAGTGGCAGTAGGCGCACCATGCCAGGCTACTATTTAGTGCACTGCAAGATGTCTGCATAAATTTAAAAATTTATCAACCCTCCGCTCTTTCGAAGTTATATGCCCACATACGAGTATACACACGCACGCGCGCATAAGAGCACACGTATCTAGATTGTATGTATATTTATAATGTGGAGATATGGAGATAAAAGTCCACCTTTAAATGGAGCCACATATAATAAATACATATTCAGATAGAAGATATCTATGCATAAATATAGAGACCATGTCAGGTGTGTTAAGGCGCCCTAAGGCGTCTGCTGTTCTACCAACGTTGCCCCTACAGAAAAAAAAAATAAAACGAAACTTAAATTACTCGTATAATTTTGTAATTTATTTTTTTAATATAAATTTATGCATACTATACCTCATCCAGTGCCAGTGACACGGTAGTCTTATTTACATAAAGATGTGCGCTTAAGCCTGTTCGGCATTCGTGTGTGCGTGCGTGTGTTCTTTCAGTTCGTATACCATAGTCGTAATATCATTTATAGCGTAGTCGCCTCAACTTGCTTGGTTCTTGTTCCTCTCAGCATGCAACAATGCAGACGGAAGAACATACTTTTACACCTACATAGTAAAACTCGTTAATATGTATGCATTTTCAACACTTCGTTTTAGGGTGGTCGAGGAAAAATTTAATAATATAATTAACGGTTAACAAATCATGCATTTTTTTATTCTAAAAATGATAAGTTTTATGAATACTTGATTTGTTCTTGTTTCCATAAAAGAGTAACTCCTAAGCATCATTGGATATGCAGTAGCTATTAAAGGAATAAAAACAGAAATAATTATTTTCTACTATATACTATTTATTGTTAAAATCGAGTTAATTTTTTGTGGAAGTACACGTATTTTAACTTAATATAAAGAACTTTTGAGATATTTTTTTGAAGGTTATACATCCAGAGAGAATCTACTAGGCTTTATTATTTGTTTGGGTTTTAGTTTTAGTAAAGTCAAGTTGATTTTTTTCGAAGATTCAAATTTAAAGCGCAATTATTGTGCATATTTTTAACTTTTCAGAAACCAGTTACCGTAATTAATAATCAAGTTTTTCAATAAACCTAATTTCGAACCTCAAAGGAAAATATTATCTTTTTGGTTGCTAACTTCGAAAAACGCTAAGCTCTATTATTCGTTTGGGTTTAAGTTTTAGGTTAATGTCTTTCGAAGATCTAAATTTAATGCTGACGTTTTGTGCATATTGTTAACTTTTTAGAAATCACTAATTAATTTCTAAACTAAAAAAATGTTGAAAATCAATTAATTGAAATCAAGAATTTTAGTATTTTTTGACAAAAAATAAAGCAATAAAATAATTTATTTTAACTTTTTGAAAAATTCACTTATATATAGTTCTCGATATTCAAATTTATATGTGTCATACTTTACTTTTATTTTTTTTTTAAGTTGCAATAAAGCATATATGAAATTTGAGCACAAAGCAATTTGGCCAATTTGACGAACCACCCTAATATCTAGGTATGTTTGCATTTGAATGTGTCATTTTTGAATATAAAAACAATAAATAACGGATAATGACACATCACAGTTGCTTGGACGAAGTTTTAACACACACTCACCGCAACGTAAAAGAAATGACTTCAAAATTTGGGAAGAATTTAGTTAATAAGTCTAAAATACCACATACATATGTACATATATGATATGCATATGAATACAATAATGCTCTGATGTGCTAGATATTATAGAATTTATGTAATAGAGTTGCACATGAGGTTGTTCAATTCTTGTAGAAATATTCAAGTCGAGAGAAGCTTTCTCAGAATTTTATGTAAGTGATCGTCTTCTTGAGACCATGGAAAAATACTGTGAAAGTATAATATTGTAGGTTGATTTAATGCATATATTTAAGCTAGCATGTAGTCACCAAAGTATGCAGGGTGGCTTCTACATAATTTTTTTAAATAAAAATCCATTACCTCAAGTTTTTTTTTTGTTCACCCCGAAAGTTAAAACCCACCATATAGGCGGACTTTAATTAACTTGCCTTATAACTCAGTACACTAAATATGCAGCAGTGGTAAGGAATCCCTAGAGCGAGTATTAGAGTTGAAATTCTTGAGAAGAGATAATGACTTCCAGTCAAATAATTCAATTTTCATTTGCGTGAATAAATGCTTTCTTAAATTTATAGGCAATTTATTTTTTCGACTTCTAGAGTTAAGAGAATAAAAATAATAATTAAATCATAACATAAATCTTTTGAAAATATGAAAGAGCATATTCTCTGTAGTCAATAGTTGCAGCGCAATAAAATTTATATAGAATTATTTTTAAAATAGGCGCAATAATCAGTACATAATTAATAATAAATTTACTCACATACACCTACACATGCAAGTGGGACGCACAAGTAGCGCAGCCGCATTTCTTCCATACATAATTTATTCGAAGAGATTAGAAATGGAGCAAATATAGAAAGCTTTGACTTATCATTTTATTAATGTTTGTCTTATATTCTTAATATATAGCTAAATTATGAGCTAAAATTGAATTTATGTATGCATAAATGTATGTATATGTTTGTACAAATCACCGCTAGGGCTGATTAGTGTTTTAGAGTGGGTGTTAGTGTTGCACCAGCTCAGCAGTTTTCTAGTTCTAGGCGAAGTTTTTCACTGGTCGTGCTCACAATCGTTTACAAGTCTTCAAAGCATCAACACAGTCATTTGAGATATTGAAAAAGTTTTTTAAATATTTGTTTTGTGTAATTGTGATTTCGATAAGGTAACTTAAACTTTTTGGCTACCAAATGTTGTTTTTGTGTTTTGGAATCATATTAAAAATATTGATTCTAGTTTGCTACCAACGTTATACACCCAGACGGTGTTATTATATGTATATATAACTAGCTTAAATCCGCGGCTCCGCTTGAGGTTTTTTGGGAAATCATTAATCATGATAATATAATGGAATAGTTAAATTGGAATCTACCAGTACCTGTGAGATGTTATTTAGTTTTTTTTTAAGTAAAAAATTATTCAAATGATTGTTACAGGAATTCTATTTGAAATATAATTTTTTTAACATAAAACTATAAAAAGTTTACTGTGTCCGTACCGAGGTTTCAAGTTACGTCCTCACCAATTTTCAGCCAAATCGGTTCAGCCGTTTTTGAGTTATAAATATTTACTCTTTTTCTTGATTGTTGTAGACACCGCTTACGCGGTTATAGTAAGTGTAGCCAGTTCTTTCTCCACCTGGTCTTTCCAACGGAGTAGACGTGTTCCTTTTCCTATGTTTAACCCGGCGGGTTCTGCATCGAAAACTTTTTTCGGACGACACGACCTTACGCTGGCTAGGCCGCTGAACTTTGTAAATGTCAACGTAGAACTCGTACAGCTCATCGTTAAATCGTATGCGATATTCGCCGTGGCCTATGCGAAAAGGATAATAAATCTTCCGCAGAACTTTTCTCTCGAAAACTCGTAACGTCGACTCATCAGATATTGTCATCGTCTATGCCTCTGCAACATATAGGATGACGGTAATAATGAGTGACTTATAGAGTTTGGTCTTTTTTCGTCGAGAGAGGACTTTACTTCTCAATTGCAACTCAATCCCAAATAGTACATATTGCTAAGAGTTTTTTACGTTGGATTTCTCTGAGATTAATGTTGATGTTAATACTTGTTCAGGATAGACGAAATTATCTACGACTTACGATCTTTAACTGTCAACAGTGACGTGGGAGCCAAGTCGTGAATGCGACGATGTTTAATGACAGTCTGGAGAAATCAGAACTAACGGCGCGGATGTTGAGGCCAATGATATCAATATCATCGACGTCCACCAGCAGCTGTACACTCTTATAGAAGATTGTACTTGCTAAATCGTTCATTAAGGAGTCGCCTTCTTTGAAACTTCGTTTGGTATCGAACGGTTCGGAGAGGTTCTTCCCGACCCTGACGAATCTTTTGGTATTGCTCAATGTTAGTTTACATAGCCGTATTAGTTATGCGGGGATACCAAATTCAGACATAGCGGCATAAAGGAAGCCCCTTTTCGTGCTGTTAAAAGCTGCTTTGAAATCGATCAAGAAGTAATGTCTGTCGATCTTCTTTTCACGGGTCTTTTCCAAAGATTTGGCGTTGATTTTCCAGGCTTAAAGCCACACTGATAAGGTCCAGTCATTTATACATATGTATATCGGAACTGAACGATATACTTGTATTACACAATCGATGGTGATTTTGTAAAAAAGGCTTCCGTCAAGATCTTCTGCTGGACTAAAGGAATACCTGTGCGATTTTCAAGTTTTTCCGTGCTGTGGTTCGGACGTTATGCGAGCACATAACGAAATAACTTTTAATTTTTTTTATGTACATATATATATAGATTTCTAATTAGGGAATACGCATTCATGTTTTTCGAACGAATGAAGTATCTTACAACTTAGAAGGAAATAAGAAACGTTTGAAGAAAATTTATTACATGGGAGAATTGTGATGGAAGGTCCCCGTGTTGAGCTAGGAGATGTGCGAAGGTAATAGGAAAAGTAATTATTTCATTCATTCCTTAGATTAGGAATAACAATGGAAAATATATTTGGATCAGTTAAATTAGCGGCAAAAATGTTATTTTAAAATATATATATAAACGATCGGAACTAAGGACTTTTATGAGAAACTTTTTTATTTGATGAGATGTGTTCACTAAATTCGTTATAATTTTTCCTAAGGCAAGAAAGTAATCTCCGAAGGAATGTTTAGATCGGATCACTATAGCTGGAATATCGGAATCAAATGATTGCATGAAAAACTTTTTCATTGAGGAGATATCTTCAAGAAATTTGGCATGAGTTCCTGTCCTTGACAATAATGCAATTTTCGGAAAAATTGTTCAGATCGAATTGCTATTATAGCTGCCATACAAATTGACTGATCAAAATCTAGCTCTTGCAAGGAGTGTTTTATTTTTGTGAAGCGCATTATAGTCAAATTCGAAATTTTTCAAAGTCTGGAATTATGTTAAGTTTAAATTTGTTTAGCAATCGAGGTCCACCGTATAGACGTAATATACTATCTTTATTAATTTGCATGTAATCAAAATTACCAAAAACCAACTTGTTTTAAGTGGGCAGTCAAGGTGTGTTCTTTAAATCTCTTTAAAAAGCGGTCACAACTTGTAAGGTTTAGTTGAATATCTAATCTGAAACATTTTCATATAATTTCCTATTATAAGCACAATGAAGTGAATATTTAAAACATTCGGAACTAGTAATTGCTTTTAGCCCATGTAATACGTGCTTTGATTGAAGTATATGATTAGAAAGTGAGGCCATCTTGCAGCCAACAAATCCCTTTTTCATTATAATTTATTAGGAGTAAATATGGCAGAATTCCAAATTTGTCTAGTCATTCATAGATTTTTCGATTTTTCAGCTTTGAAAACATTCTTAAGTAGCGGTAACAGATGTTGTAACAAATTGAAGGGAACTGTCACTTGCGCAATAAAAAGATTGTTAATTGAATGGTTAAGTATTGTTTAATAGGTTAAGACGATTACAAGGGTAATCAGGTGAAAAGTACTGTACTGGAATTTATACCGGTTTTATTTATAACAACATAAGGCGGAAATCCAAGATAAGAAAGAAAGAATAAGATTTTAGCATCTCACTAAGAATTGTGCGGGAGCTGTTAAAGCCAGTCAGACAGATTGAGCTTTTAAGGCACAATTAAAACATATTGCCGCTCAGGGGAGGAAAATACTTAGCGCATTTCTTTGCATAATGTCTAAATTAGTCCCTTGGCGTAGAACAGATGTGTGGGAGGACATAGGTATTTAATATGCATCCTTGTAAATTAAAACGCGTAAGCAGACATATGTATGTATAAAAAACACAGCACTGCGTACTTGTGGATGTCTCACTCCTTTTAATTGCATTTCCGGATACAAACATATTTTTATTAACGGTAATTAAAATGTTATAAAAAGGAACATATATGTAAAGCAAAGATACAATTTTGCAACAGACGACTTTTTTAACGAAATGCAATTACACACATACACAGGCTAGCTTGTAATTTAATTACACCTACATATGTGTGAACATAAAAAACATATTACTCCATAAGATTTCTCATTAGCCTTATTTCATGTTGCATTTCTTTCTTCCCATTGCAGTGCGAGACGGCGGAAGGTAGACGTAGAAGAAGCAGCAGTAGTGGCAGCAACAGTGCAGCACCAACAACAACTATTCCAATGAGGGCGACAATAAAGTACTCACCGCCTAGCTCGAATTCGAATCAAAATGTTCCTCATGCAGAATGCACAACAACAAAAACAAAGACAAAGATAAAAGCAACAGAAACTACATTAGGATGCGTGGATGTGGTAGACAGCGATCAGGAGGACGACAACAACTGCAACAACGGTGGCAGCAGCAGTAAGAACTGTAGCTGCGACGATCCCATTGCAATCGACATGGGCCGGAGGCAGCGGTGTAGGCACAATTATAGCCACGGTGACAGTGAAACGCGAGTTGTCACAAGGGGCGACAGCATGAGTGCGAATCTGAGAAGCAATTGCTGTCAACGTGAACATAAAAATTATCGCAAACATGTGATGTCCCAACTGCCAAGCCGCAAGAGGGACGACATCAACGATGACGACGATAACCACATGATGAGGCCAGCGTCTGTCACAGAAGTACGAGAACGTCGCCAGCCGCAATATACACGCGACTTTACAGTAAATTTAGCGACGCAAGTCAAGACATCCAGAAGATTGAAGAGGATGTGTGACGATTTTGCAACAGCACCACAGACACAATTAGCAAATGAGTCAGAAATTGAAGGAACGTTGGAATCAGCATTTGACCGGGGCATAATGAGAGCCACACTAAATGCAGGTGAAAGCTCAGACTCTGTTGTTAGCGATTCGGACGATCTTAAATCTAGCTCACAGGAAAGACTAACACCCACGGCGTTACCGTCAACATTACCCACATCACACACGGAGTCTAGCACAGTAAAGACACCAACACCACACATTTGCCTAGCGGATAATTTTAGTTTAAGTAACAAAAGACAATTAGTTATGCCAATTGAGGAAGAGAATAGATTAGGAAATGTATTTGCTGGTGCGCAGCTACTCAATGAGCTGCCATTGGAACGACGCCCAAGCACTGATTGGCATAATTTCTCAACGCTTCAAGCGCAAGCACAATGGCGTCATAGAATATTTTCACGACCCACTTCGAACTCGCTGACAGTGGGCATTGAGCGGGCTTTTGCCTTTCTCGCTTCTGCAATCGATGCAAGAAGGAATCAATTGAGGCACGGGATCGCCCAACAACAAGCTGTGCTTCGCAGTCTTGCTGAGGCTGCAGCATCAGGAAATTCGCAAACAACGACAACAACATTAGACTGCAGGTGCTTTAAGGAATATAGTGATATTTGTATGTTTGCTGATCAAGCGGAAACGGAGGTGGATGTTGATGCTGTACAGGCAGAAACCGTACATGAAAGAGAATTGTACGACTTAGCAGGACATAGTGATAGACGAGTGGCAAGCCAAGAACATCGGCATACAGCACAACGATTCAATTTCTTTTCCTCGTCTACACTGCTGATGCGAACAAACATTTTCTCTATGGCATTAACGGGTGTGCCGCCTTGGCCGACTAATCTTTTGCTTTTATCACTATTTATGCTGAGTTTAACTGCGCCGGCCAGTTGCTGGACAGGACGATCAGATGGTGAGTGTTTCTTATATTCTTAGTTTTTGCTCTTTAAAGTAAAAAAAAATATTCAAAAAATATCCAAAAATATTCAAAAAATATTTTTTTGATAGAAGTTAAAAAAATAGTTGATTTTAATAGGAGAATGCCGTTTCTAATGGAAAAGTCCAGTTGATGTTTTCTTTCTTTTAACTCTATTACCTTGATAGTTAGCAACCATATGGTGCACCGTAAATAAATTTGTTTATACCGTTTTCGAGCTACAGAGATTCGGGAACATACATATTCTTGCAGAAGTGGCTTTATGTTCTGGAGCTTGTTACTAGTAATTCTTATGAAATTAATGAATAAGATTTCAAATATTTTGTAGTATACCTGATGTGGTTGATTAATTCGGTTTATCAATTTTATCGCTTTACGAAAAAAATTTTTGTCATACAAGTAGAACTATATATTGTTCTCTATGCTATAAGCTTATACATGGCTGACGTAAATTTGTTAACCATTTTAATTTTTGACGCTATGATTCTTGCCTTTTATAGATATTTATTAGTTTTTAATATAATTATCTAATTATCAGTACCAATCAGACATTTGGTAATCAAAAAACTTGTATGATACATACATATTTACATATGTATGTATGTATATATGGAATTTGTAATATTTGAATTTTTATTTTGAATGCCAGATTCAACTTGTTATTAAGCTATATTGCAGAAGTTATTTGCATCATTCCTTTAAAAGTATTTTATTGTCACATCTCGTTGAAAAGAGTCTCGCCTTTTGTGCCTCATGGCGAATACCCGGAATGTGGCACATATTTACAGTCCACAGCAGTGTCGACTGTCCCTCCGATATAGGGTAAGTGTGCTGAGTACACAGCGGTCAAGTCACCCCTAAGTGCATACTACGGTGTACATACAAGTTAACTCAAACGTATATATGTATGTAACATATTTGCGGCGTTTACAAAACGTACGTAAAATATAATAAAAAATTACACTAAAGTGCAGGCATTCCTTTCCTGTCTCGGAGTATCTATTAGTCGAAGTGGGTACTCCAGTTGTCGTGCATATACTTGTAGATATCTACATATGTATTTGTTTGTTTGAATGAGTTTGGCTGTGCATTTCAGCAGCGCTCGGTGCACCGTGCACATAAATATGTTGTCAATGCCTTCAACGGTTGACGGTAAGGGAGACGCTCAGTAGGTAATTGTTACTTTTTTATATTCTTCAAACGCGTCTGAACTCACTAATATGCCTGCATTTTCATAAGCATTTACGCTTTGTTGCGTCGTGGGCTTCGTTTTGTCCACGGTTGACACTACATAACGCTTTCGTTTTCTTTAACTTTCCATTTCTCTTCACACACTCGTGCCCAGGGTGGTTGCATGCCACTAATCCGAACAATTTACAGAAATTAAAAAGCCACAAATCTTTTGTACGAAATGAAGGCTTAATTATGCATTGTCGTTGGATAAATAGTATGTATGTCGCTACTTACATGTGTATATATGTACTTGTGTGTTGAATATTAATGTGATTATCGGATACATACAATACATAAAATTATAAATGCAAGTTCATTATGATTGCATAATTTTCGACGAAATTTCCGTTATTCTCACTTGAATGTGCCTTAAATATGCATTTACGACATTTAGGGTGCCATGTATGATAGATATTTTTATGAGTTTATAATTGAACAGAATATTTCTATTGAAGACTGGAATTCCAAATCGAGAATTTGTCGTCGAATTCATGCTGTCAACTGCAAGTAAGAAGCTTTTTTTTTTAACGCGCTATTTCATTAAGTTCGAAATTTCTACACTTTCCCTATGAAGGTTCTGCGGATTTGATCCCGCTTTTCAACAAACAAATTAATTTTATAAGAATAATTTTCATGACAGACTGTAATTAAGGTATAATGTCTACCGAGTGGTGAGTGGTGTTAAAGTTATCCTATGAATGCTGGCTCCTACAGGTTTAAATCCGCTTTTCAACTTTCCATAACAGTAAATGTCATGCGATATATTTAGGTCACGTGTCACTAGTATTGTTGTCACCTACCGAAAAAGGATGTCAGCTGGTACTACATAGCTTAGGAGATCATCTTCTCTTTTATCTTAGAGGGTTGATTTCTGCTTTACTGGTAATCGTATGTTTTTTTTTTCGTCTGTTATTCCAGCAAGACTGTGAACCAAATATATTGAAGAGTAATTTGAGTATTCGCAATCATGAACATCGCTTAGTATTATTATTAGTATATGAAATGTATGAAAACGTTATATGACATAGAGAAGATTAGAGATAAACTTTGTGTTTCTCGGAATGATTATCGTCGTCAATATGGTCACAGATAAGTTACAATAAAATCCCCGAAATATATAGTATACGTATGACACATTAATCTATCTGTCTTGTAATTTCCTGTTTTTGCTTTTCAATTCAATTGTAAGGGGTCAGAACGTCAAATGTAGGTTTATAAAAAATATTGTTTCGGTTCTAGAATAACGGAAAATTCCAACCTCACATTTAAAAAAAAACTTGTTAAGAATAATTATTATTGTGTCGTCGTCTATTAGGTTGCAGAGAGGTTAGAATAAAATCCCCTGTATAGTATGTTTATAAAAAGTTAATCTGCCTGATCTTTATGAACTGTCAATATTTTAGTGATTTTATTATCGTCGTTACAGTTTGTGATTTCTCGGTTTTTGTTTCTCAATTGTCAGGGGTCAAAAAATTGTCTGTATATTTATAAAAAATATTGTTTCGCGTTCTAGAATAACGGGAAATTCCAATCTTGAATTAAAAAAACTTGCGATAATGCATATTGATTATTGTTTTTAACATTTACGTAAGTTTGTACTAAATATTATTTTATATTTTCATTGGCAGTTCCAACAAATTGCACTTTTCCCGCACGTTGGGAAGGTTCATGGTTCCTATCTGGCTATCAACAGTCTATTCATATAAAAGGCTCACAATTCAGTTATCGTGGTAAATGTGCGGCTTCGGATGGTAACAAATATTTGATTGTTGACGAGTAAGTTGAAATGTTCTCTTCACTTTTCAAACATGTATCTAAATATATAGTATTTAATATTATAATTTATAATATAATATTTAATTGAGCAGCAGTTCAGCGCTTTAAAGAAAAACATTATTAATAAATGCAAAGCAGTGGGCTAAAAAACAGAAATTAATGCAGATATTTAAAATTTTGGCAAACACTTTTTTGGGGGTAAATTTTCAAAAAAAAAAAAAATAAAATAAACAAGTAAAATAAATTAAGCTTAAATTTTATGATTCAGAATTTTAAAATTACAATTTTATATAAATATAGGTTGGTATTTATAAAGTTGTTGTACTGTTCTTGCCTATTTTATACATATTTTCATATATAAATATATTTTTAATGGTAACAAAATTGTTGCAACTAAATACGGTATGCGTATTAAATGTGCTTACCTAATTTAAAAAAAATCATATTTTTTATGGTCCCCGTATTACGTTAACTACTATTCCCGCTCCTTGTATTGTTCCACAGAGTTTTACGTTTGCTCTTTCACACCATACTTGCGTGTAACGTATTTGTTAAAAAAAATAAATTATTATTATTTTTTTAATTTTGTTGGCTTTTGACATTCTTACAAAACACTGTTTTAAGAAAATATTTTCTTTAAATCTTTGTTGCAATTTTTTCTTTAATACAAAATCATTCTTCCTTTGCTTGATACCATTCGAACACACAATTTGTTTTTAACTGGAACGCGCATTTTCTTGTGTGCGTTCTTGAAATTAATCTTAATTTTTTTTTCTTTTCCGTACATGTTTTTCGTGTGACTGTCCTTTTTCTCTACTGTCTTGTTACCAGTTGTTTGATAATGACGTTATTTTGTAGCTGAAATGGAAATAGTTTTACTTTTTTGTTGAGAAATCGTAAAAATTCATAACTCTTTAAGTTCTTTAGCAGCAAAATACAAACGTGTTGACAAAGAAATATCTTAAATGTGTTATGAGCATACTTTTAATGATTATTTTATTCAAACTACTTACACACAGACATAATATATACATAAAAAAAAAACAATTTGATTAAAAAAATACAAACAGCTTGTTTTGTCTTGTATGTCTTTACAATATTGAATTTCTCTTAGTTTCAGTAACGCTTTATGATGTGTCTTTTTTCTAAAAGAGAAACAAATGTTTTCCAAGTATTTTGCACAGTACATAACGTTATTTATTATGTTTTCTAATTTCTATCACAGTGTTTATTTTTTTACTAAAACATTTATTCCTTTTTTTTGCGTATTTTATATACCGTTTTTACAGAGTTGTATTTTTTATGATATCGTTTACTTTTTAAAACATTTCAAGTTTATTTTGTTCACTTTTCATGGTTGTGAAAAATTGTGCATTTCGAACTATAATGTAGACTTACACCTAGACATGTGGTCATAGGTATATGTACATAAACATAATAATTTGTGCGTTTGAAACAAGTCAATGCTTTATTAGACGATTAGAACGCGACTGCTATAAAAAAGAATATTGCATATAGTTAAAACATATAAATTCACATAAATTTTTCCCTTAAAAAAGTAATAATATCGTTCATTTCGGTTCCGAGGCAGTTTTCGGCAGTTGCACCTCAAGGCGAGAATTTTGTAAATCTATCCAAAATTTACATGTCGAAATATGTTTTCCAAACATATTTTAGATTGAGCTTAACATTTTAAGAATTAAACTTTTTTAGCGTGAAATGATAATATCCTATGATTATTTTGATCTTTCAAAGACCAGTGTGTAAGATAAGCAAAAATTAGGTCAGTCCCTAGAAGGAATAAGCCTTTATTATATAAATCTTAAAGGCTTGATACCGGTTGTTGCCAGCCTGTTCAAGCTTAGAACATAAACTCGCTCGAATAACAGTCATAAAACCGACAGTTGTGGGAATTATAACAGATGTCGAATAAATCTTTCGCGTTTTCATAACATTTTTAAGGTTATACGATGCTTGTGAATATCATAATGCACAGTTTTCTGCATATCTATATAAAAATCTCCATATTTGTTCTTTCTTTTACATTTACCGTACTGTTTTTTATCACCCTTAATTTTTCTCCATTATATTTTTATTCATTGCATAAATATTTAATTCACAAACCAAATTTTTGATTTGAGAACTAATTTTTGAAATTCCTAATGAAATAAACTATCGTTTTCGCAACAAGTTGTCAATTACATTTGAATAAATTTACACATACTAATTACATAAATATTTATAAACGTATTTTACATATAACCTTAAACGTTGATTGAGCATAATTAACTTCATTTGAAAAAAAAAAAAAACAAAACAAAACAAAAATTTTGAAAACAAACTGCACACACATGCAGTTCAAAAACATATTCACATTACCTACCTACCTCAAAATACATACCTATGAGTACTTACATATACGTATTTATGAAATATTTATTTTAGTATTTATTTTTCGTTTTATATTAAACATTTTAAACAATTGAAATAAGCAATAAATAATTTGACATAACATTTTTTGTTTGTGCCGAAATGCAAAGTATATTACATGAATACATAAATATTTGTAGGAAAGGATGTCATCGGTGCCTGGTTATCTATGAAAAACATAAAAATGTTCTTCAATATAAAGAAAGTGAGTGCGAAGGTGATAGTATGTATATGCATCAAACGAATCCATCTGCCATGGCGATGCGTAGCGTTTTAAAACAAAGCGAACATAGGGGGGGAGCTCATCCCAATTTGAACAACAACAACGGGCATTCAAGACTATCCTCATCGGATCAGTATATAATGAGATCCTATGATGATATGAATGATTGTAAGCATTAATTTTTTTTTATTTCCTCTATTCAAACTCACTCTCTAGCTATCTATCTAACTGTCTGTCACGCTCTTTGTCTATTTTTTGCAAAATCAAAAACAAAAGAAAATACGAAGTTTTTGTTTATGATTTTTTTGATATATTTATGTTTTTTTTGGAAATATATTTTTAAGTTCTTATTGTGTGATTTGAGTTATGTATAATTTGTTTTGTTGATTTGTGTGCATTTCTATGTTTTCTCATCCAGTTATATATTGTTTTCTGTTTAATTTTTGATTTCACAACTTTCATATTTCGTTTTATTGCACCCGTTTTAGCAAAGATTCATGCTAGGTTTCTACAGCAAATCGTTTAAGTTTATTGTTAGGGTATTTCATTAACGCATTTACTATTTAATATTTTATACATACATACATATTTATGTGCATCACGATTTTTCAATTTCCCCGCATTTTAAATGCTAATTAAATCTATGTTTTCGGTTGTTTGTTTTTCATTTCTCACTAGCTTATATTTTGTAAATTATTTTTTAAGTATTTTTCAATTTCTATCGCAAATTAGTAAATATATAATTTTGGTTTTTAACTCATATATATGTAAATTTCAAGAATATGTTTTATCCATTTAGTTTTCTACTTTTAGTTGGTTTGATAAAAATGACTAATAAATGCAGGAAAAGCCAGACACAAACACCAAATTGTATACTTGTAAATAGTTACTCCAAAACATAACACATACATTGAAAAATGCATATTTATATATATAAATAAATCGATATTTTAGTCCATTCAATATTCGAAAATTCCGAAAGTTTTGCGTTTTCTTAAATTTTTTTCGTTTTTTTTTGTTCATCTTTGCCTCTCATTTAGTTCATAGCAAGGGTCCTCTCTCTCTCGCAAATAATCACAGTTAAAAAGAAAAAAATATAAAGAATAAAAAATATATATAATTTAGTGGCAAACAATATTTTTACACATATAATAACGTTAACGTTTTGAACGTAAATAAAAGAAAGATGTTATTTTTTAAGCGTACGTATTAGCGGATTAGCAGTTTAACCCGTCCCAACTTTTGTAAGATACGTATTTTTCAAATATAATTCAAAACATTCAAAACATTCAAAATAAATCAAAAAAACAAAGTCAGCGAATGGCTGGTGAAGTGTTCAAACAATATACATATGTATAAATACAATACCTATTCATAAATACATACACGAGGAAGTTAAAAAAAAAAATAAATAAAGTTAAAAAATGGTTGATATGACGGTTAATTAAATTGACAAGCAATTGCGGTGGTCATTATGTTTTGATGTTAAATAGCTATTGTACATAAATAAAGCAGCTAAAGCAATTGCATAAATTTGCATACAATACATAATTATAACACAAAAAATACACGCATATATATAAACATACTTAAATTTTTATATAATTTTCTCTTTTGTGTTTGTTCGAAAATTTTATTTTAACACACATAACTGTAAATAATTGACTTTTGTAAATAAAACTTGTTTGTTAATATTTTTATACTTAAATATTATATATAAATATATATATATATATATGAATTATATACATATTACATATAATTATTTGAAACTGAAACCATAATATCTGATATGTATTTCTGTATTTCGTTTTTCTTCCTATTTAACTTTTATTTGACTAATCGACAACTATTGTACTCTGATAAAAATATATTGAAAGCATTTGCTCTGTCATTTACTCTGTACTGAAAAGGCTGGCACTATTTAGTTGAATACTCATACTTGTCACCTTACGAACATACTATATATATGTATATATATATATACTCTAACTAAATGGTTAAAGCATAGACCGTAATTGAATTAACTAGTTCTTAACTACTTCAGATCGGACCAGTCGACTGGTTTCGAAAAAAAAAATTAAAATAGCTAACAGAGCTTATGACATTTAAAAAAATAATTATCAGCTAATTGAAATACCAATTATTCAACAGTAGATCCTTGCATAATTGATAGAAGTCCAATCTGTTCTGCAGAATTTAATTTTGAAGTCATAGTCTCTCATCCGAGGCTGTTGTGTCCTTTCCCGGCTATAACCGCGTAAGCGGTGTCTACACCAATACAAAAGAAAAAGAAGTAACATTATGCCCATAGTTCGATTTTCGTCCGAATTTTCTAAGTTTAATTCATTACTTTATATACGAAGTGTTGTCTGCTGTTCCGGACGCTAGACATTTTCGGCGACAAGTTTTAAACCTTTTTCACCTCAAATTTCATATGCATTGCTTTCTATCACAGTAAAATTTATACACAGACTGTTAATTGCACAGCTTCGACTTTCACCGAACGACGGACGTCAAACAATCATTTGTAAATATCTCATTTCCATTTCTACTTCCACTACCATTGTAACAGTCGCACAACAACAATAAATGTTGCAAACATTTTTTGTTACCCAAAAAAAAAGAAGAAAAAATAATAATAATGCCCATAACTATAATCCTCCAGTATTTATTCATACACACGATCCTTGTTGCCGATGTATCCAACAAACGAAAAATCAGTTATTAATTTCAATGAAGCTACAAAATTTTATTTAAAAAATCTTAGTTATACACATACATATGTACATATACTGTGCGCGTAGAATTCAAATGAATTTTGTTTTTTTTTTCGATTTTTATTGCACGAGCAAAGCCAATTAAGCTGATTTAGGGCGCGTTTTCACAACAATGTGTTGCTGCTGAATAATTCAAACACTTGACGGCAACATTTTCCTTAAATATACGAAAATATTTTATTTTGTTGTTAATTATATTTATTTGCCTTTTTGAATTGTTTAAATTTTTGTTTGAACTTATTTATTTGTAAGCCTAAATGTGTGTGTCCTTGTGTGTGCTGTCTTACCCAGTCCATCCCACCAAGATAGTTTGCCATCTTACAACCCTCTTTCGTAGTAATGCGTCTGAATTTGTATGTATAAAATAAAAAATATATTTTTTTTTTACTCACATACATAAACATGTATGTAGAGATCCTTTTGGAAATGCGTAAATAATACATTAATACTAACTTATACTTCGTAATCGAAAATTTTGCTTCGATAAGGCAATTATTTAAATTCAAGTTCAATTAATTTTGATAAGCTTTGTCGTAAAATATTATATACGTTTTCAAAAACGCAAGGTTCACTCAATAAACTCGCGAAAACCGAAAAGTTTTAGTAGAAATGTTCACAAATTAAAAAAGTCTTTGAAAATATTGTAAAAATTGTTAGTCACTTTCGTCCCGTTCATTAATTTGTTCTGTCAAATATGATTACTTATTAAATTGTTCGTGAAATAATTTGGATTAGGCTAATTGTTAGATAAGATTTTAATAATTGCACTAAATTATTAGATACATATAACGGTAGAAACTAATTCGTTTGCTTTATGTGCTTTATCAAGGCGACCTAACCTTAAAAAATTGCATTTCATAGATTTTTTTCTGTCACTAATTGCCCACCATTGTTCAAAGCAATTAATGATTTTTTATAAAACAATATTTGGTTAAAAACTAATTCAAATATTTTTCAGTTAAAGCCTACAAATCTGATCATTTCATTTGAATTTCTATTAAAGATTTGATAAACATTTATTTTGCCAAATAAATATATGCATTATTGGCAACAATTGTTTAAAAATATCCGTAAATCTATTTTGAATGATTTTATTACATATTAGCTTGAAAATCAAAAAAACAAATCATTTCTCCATGATTTTAGGTTGTAAGATGGATTTTAAAAATACTGTTTAAAATGCTATAACATTTTATTTCATGGTTTTTTCAAAAACAGTTATTCTGGTAGACTAAGAACTTTTATGCAATAGAACTTATTCATTGAGAGAAAATTAAAGTACAATTAAAAAATATAGTAAATTATATATTAATATGTATGCAGTCATATTGATAGTGGACTATACTTGTAGAATAAATCGAAGATATACATAGTAGACATAGCGCAGCAATCTGCTTTCTGCCACCGCAAAATATCGTCGAGAGATTTTTGCTATTTTACTAAATTCTAAAAGCGTTAAAAAATTTCATGACAAAAAATTTTTTGTTTGTTCTTACGTTTGAAGCAATTCATGTTTTTAGTAAAAAAAATTGAAAGACGCTTAGCTTGGCATCTTATTATGTTCTTAGTCTTATGAGTTTACTTAAAAATAATGACAATTTTTTTAATTCTACTGCCATAAATGAATTCTTTAAGCCGATAGCTTGAAAAAGAACTATTCTATCGTTCAAGTTCTTTAATATTTTAGAGTTAATTTTCTATTAGATTTAAATATAGGATATTTTGCTTTAAACTATATGGTATTTTGCAGTCTAAAATTTTTTCGAATTATCAAAAGCGTCTAAAAGTTCATTAATTACTGTAAAACATTACCTAACCGATAAAAAATAACGCAAGATTTTAACTTTTAAATTTAAGAAATATATTTTGGAAAAGTGCGACTTTTCTAAATCGCTTGAAATTATCGGGAAATTCGACTCAAAAGAGTCTTTAATTCAAAGCTAGTTATAAAGAAGTTTTATAAAAAAGTTTTATTTATTTAGAAAATTAAGTATAATTTGATTTTACAATTCATTATCGAACTCAAATAAACAATTAGCAAAACAAATCGATTACAAAAAATAAGTTGCCACAAAGCAGTTGGATAAAGCACAAACGGCGCTAAAATGCGCTAATGACGCCGAGAGCATTAGCGTACGAAAGCAATAATCAAAGCTAAATAAAATGCTAATCAAAAATCAATATCGAAATGTCGTCAATCGGAGAGTTGTATCAACAAAACCAATAGAGACAATAAATATGAATAAACATAGCGTTGTTTATTTACTACTTTAGCCTCCTATGTCCTTAGCTAGATAGTTAGTACGAGCGTATGTATATATATATATGTACCTTTATATTCACATTCACCCAACTATATAGTATAATGAACTCCGGTTTATTTGCGAGCGCACTAAGAGTACTTATTCTAATTTATTTTCTATGCTTATAAAAATAATACAAAACCAACACACGCATACACTCCTTTTTACAATATATGTGACAGTATACAACTGCTTTTCATTAGGGATTTCATGAAAAACAAAGGTTTTTATTGTACACCAGCAACAAACAAGTTTGTGCCTCACAAAACACTGCGACATTTATATATATGTATATATATTTATAAACTTATTGCTAAGTGCTCATTTACATGAAAACCACAAGCGCAAATAAAAGAATAAAATAACACAAATACACTCATATATACATATACATCATAGGCATAAGTTGTGTAGGATAACAAAGGATACACGCACACACATATACACACATATCTGTATACAAGTACATTTTTCAATCAAAACTGTTTCCAGACTGGGTAAACTAGGCAGCAGGAATGTTTGCATTTGTTTTTGGATTTTTTCGGTGTCATCTACAAGGCAAAAGCGCAAGCAGCACACACTCGTACACATTCATATAACGAGAAAAAGTTTGCGTGATTGCATTAACTTCATACAAGTACTATTTCATTTATTTTAATTATTTTTATTTTTCTATTATAATTTTTTTTATGCGCATACATAATGAAGTCGGTTTTTTGTTAATTTTTTTGGTAGAGTTTTTTATATATTATATGTTATATGTATATTTTTTGCTGCTTTGAGAGTGTCATATTGATTTCCGTTTAGTTAACTTTGTTAGTGATATTTTTTTGTATTTTAATTTTTTAACATGTTTTATTTTTCTTACAAATTCGATATACACCCCGCCCAACAAAATACATTATTTACTTTTATAATTTTTTATTTAAACAGTCAAGCTTTCATAAAAACGATTACCGTTAACCGAAACTTTGGCATTTCTCTTCTGGTTATTATTTACAATTTTTTTAAATATTTTTTTTGTATTTTCCATTGTGTGCTTTAGTTCCTCAGCTGTACCATTTGTACATAAAACCAAATTCCAAATTCCATTGTAAACATAATTCTGTATAAAAATGCTGTAAATATGTTTGATATTTTTTCTAACCTTCCATTTTCAATGCTACTAAGTATATACATAACATACTACATCTTGTAAATTTGTACAGAAACGAGAGTAAATATTTGAAAAAAAAAAATGAACGAAAATTCACCAAACAAAAAAGCGTATGAGTGTAAAACAAAACCAATTAATAAATGCAGATTTTAAAATTTTTTTCCCAATTTTTCTATACGGTTAACTGTCAATTTGTTTCTGCTTTGGATTTGTTCTGTTCATTCCATATTGATTTGTGTTATGTTTATTGGTGCTCGAATTCGATGCAGTTTGCTACGATTTGGCTCGATTCGCTTCAATTTTTTCTTTGTTGTTTTACCTCATAAATCCATTGCTAACCTAACCTCATGCCATCCAGCTCCATCTATCTACTTACCAAACTACCTTCGTACCTTTATAAATACATATCTATCCACCTAACATTTCTACGCCATATTCACAAGCATCACCACGATCATCACTACTTCCGCTAAAGAAATGCTAGAACTATTTTTTTTCAGTAAATACTATATGTCTGTCAACAATATCGGTTAACAACAAAAAAGTAAATAAATACGAAATACGCACTAACAATTTGTTGCTCCGTTCTGCTAACGAATTGTATACACGAATTTCTTTGTAAATCACAATTTACCGTCGAAAAAGCGAAATATGCGCGGTGTGTCTGATCGCACACTGATAGCTGTTGTATACATATTTTTAATATCGACTGTAAAAATGCGTTGTACAAATATGTCTGCATGTGACTGTACATGTGTGCGACAGTGCGTATACGCAACCAGTTGTTTACTCCTCGATAGAGTGCCTTTATGTATACTTTGTACTGTAATACTTTACATGCTCATACCCTACATATAACGTATACATATATACAATGTATATTCATTTGAATTTGAATTTGAATTTAAGTCTCATTTTAAATAAAATTTTGTAATTTCACTTCAAAACTAGAAACCATTAAATTGGCCGAAGGTACACTGTATTTGTTGAAACGCGTGCATATTAACGCAGTTATAATTGAAAACAAAGCGAAAAAGCGTAAAATGAAGGAAACTAAAATACGTTACATTCATCAATCGTTTGTTGTGTGTGTCTTGCCCAAAAAAACAAAAATTTAAAGAAGCAAAAAAAAACAATATTTAGCAATAACAATAACAATCGATTTTACATAGCTCACACAAGTAAGACAAAAGACGTTTTAAAACTCAAATGCAATGTTGGGATGGGCTGCCCGGTGACCGCTAGTATTTTTTGTACTTATTCGTATTATGTACTTCTTATATACTTACTTACATGAATTCATTCATTATGTGATATTTTTTTCGATGTTTTCGTAAATGTTGTTTGTTGAATGTTGTTGTCATTTTTACATCAATAATACGTAGCTGTATTTATTTGTTTTTTATTTTTCTATTTATAATTACTGTATATGTATGTAAATACCGTTGTACGTAATTAAGTAGTGTTATTATCTCATTTCATTGCTGTTGTTGTTAATGTTGTTCTCTATATGCTAATATACATACAAACACACCACAAAGAGATCAATGTATATATATATACATGTATATATGTACGTTTAAGCCACATTCAAAATACATTATCTATATATACATATAAAAAAAAAACATATATACGTGGATATGTTACATGGATATGTTACATACTATTTTCTATAAGTATAGTTAAAAGTTTTTGCTCACACTTTTTTTGATTTTAACTATAACAAAACTTTTGAAAACAATAGCGCCTTAATGTTTCTCAATAATACCATATACATATCTATGTATGTATGTATCGTACGGTTTAGCTAAATGCATATGTTTAATTACATCCGTTTGTTTTTAATTAATTGTGTGTATGTATGTGTATGCCTAAAGGCGTTTTTATAATTAATTATAATTTGTTTCATTATATCTAAAATATAGTACAAAATTGCTGTTGTAAATTAGCTGTAATTTAAAATACTTTCCATGTTGTTCTATGTTTGCTCATGGCTCAGAAAAAAAAGGCTAAACAGCCAACTTATGCAGTGTTTTGCTTTAACCCGCTGCAAGGCATACATACACATATACTTACATACAAAAATACATGCATATCTATATATAAAAAGTGCATTGTTTACGTTGACAAGAAAAATTCATTAAGCAATGCATAAAAAACATGTTTTCTTATATATATTTTTTTGTATCATTCCTACTGTGGAGTTGCATAAAATACGATAAAATGCAATTTTTACCTAAAAATTCTGCTTTATGCAATTATTGAATTTTTTATGTCATCGCAATCATGCACATAAAATTTATAGGTCATTTTAACGGCGTTTTTGTGTTAACATCAGTAATTATATACATACAAACATATAACTCCTGTTTATACAACTTTTTTCACATTATTTATTTGCCTTAAAATTTCGTGGACCATTTTGCTTTTTTCATCGAGTGCAAAATGCTTTCTTTTGCCTAACGGTAACATGAAAATGCTTTTGCTGCTGAAGCAAATTATTATGTTTTTGTATGTCTGTGAGTGTTTTTCTATTCCATTTCTAGTAATGTTTTAATATGAAATAATATGTCATGCAAAAGATATAAATAAATATATAAATAATAAAGATGGTATATTTTATTAGTATATATTTAAGATATAAAGTATACGACGAGTATTAGTCGTAAGAATCATCGGCGCTCAAAATGAAAATAGTGCGTATATTGGTAATTATTATTGCCATACAAAACAAGACCGTTACCATCGGGTGCACCAAAGCGTTAATAAATTTCAAAGGTGCATTTATTGTAGCAATCGTCAACGGTTTGCTCGGTCGGTTTGATTGGCAGCTATATGCTATAGTGGTCCGATGTGAACAATTTACTTGGAGACAATAATCTGTGCCAAATTTTGTGAATATACATCTTTTAGTGATCCGGTATCGGTGGTTCACACAAAAACTTCTTGTGGAGAGGTGCACAAAATTTCAGATCGATATCTCAAAAACTGATATCACGGACATCGACTCAGCGCGTCAACCCGATCATTTAAATAAATGTGTACATATATACTTTATAGGATCGTTTCTTTCTGTATGTCACAAAATGCCGTGGCAAACTTCTATTCAGAATATAAGCACAGTTTTTCATTGACAAAGTTTTGATTCCCAATTGATTTAAATTAGAGAATATTTGAGAAATGTGCCAGTTCTCAACATGAACTATGATTATAATCACGTCTAAATGCTGCAGCATGCAGTACATAAATTGAATTGAAGCTCACTATCGCGTCATTTAACCCAATTTTAACTAAGATATTTTCCTTGTTTGTCTGAACTTTTTATAATTTTCGAAAAAAGATATATGCGCTATGAAATAAATGAAACTAAATTTTTCGCAAAAGACTTTCTTGTTATTAAAACTAAGGTTTAAATTTCAGAAAATAAATCAAATCCACAAAATGGATATAGATACATTAAACGATACTTACATACATACAAATACATTTTATATAAAATCCTTAATAATAGAGAAATATGCAAACATAATAAAAAAAAAATCAAATGTAAAAAACATTCTGACTACATGCATATAGTACATACATAAGTGCACATTCATTTCATACATATGTATGTGTATGAACGAGTATGGATAGCAAACATAAAACAAAAATGCTCCTTTTTATATGTATGTGTGTATATACATATTTACAACTGAAAATGTTTCATGCTTAAATTAAATTTTTTTCAAAATTATTTGTATTTGTAGTTAGAACTTTGGTGTTGTGCTTTTCTATGTATATGTATATAAATACAAACACTCAAAAAATTACCAACAAATATATACACTATCAGTGAATGCAATTACTTATTAGTAAATCGAACTACTTTACCTTTTTATTATTAATTTATGAGTATTTAAGTGCTCAGTCAACATGAGCACACGCCATCATTTAGTAATCGTACGTTAAAAAATTATAAAAATTACAGAGAGGACCCTTAGTGATACACAAAAAGAAAACTATTAAGAGTGTTTTGATTATTTCTTTTCTTTATCAATGTTTTTAGCTTAATTTTTAATTTTTTCATAAATAATATTAGTATTCCGTAGAGGCTAAATATTCGTGCACACAGTTAAAGGTATTATCAGAATATGATAATCTGCTGTTCAAAACTTTCGTTAATGGCAATAACCAGGCTTCCTCTTTTTCTGACACAATGTTCGCTGTGTTTAAATATACATTTTCTGGTGGTCTATAATATCTTAAAATAACTTTGAATCCTGAAATCCATTTAATAACATATTTGAATTATGTTTGTTCCATGCCACTTATTCTTATAAAAAAATACTCCACTGCCAAAGTTCTTCTGTTTTTCTAAACACATATTTAATAAAATATGGGATGTAATGTGTTTTCGATTGCTTATAATTTATCAGGCTAGCTTTTAAAATTCTGAAATGAAAGGAGAAACCTAAATATATACTGTGTGTAATGAAGCTTTAGTTTTTACTTTATTTCTGTTTTTATGTTTAATTTACTTTATATACCATTATTTAACTACACTATTATTATTGTGTAATAAATGTTGATGTAACGAGTATAAATACTACGTAAAGCTTCTCATTGTGGAAATTTAGAAAAGCCTCTCAAAGTAATAATACATACGTATGTGTGTAATATTTATAAGCTCAGTGCTGGTTGCTGTTTAAACTTTTTGAATTAAATACATATGTACATATACAAGTAAGCTTCAGTCTGTCAAATTTAAAGTAATCAATGATATCAAATTTAATTAATTGACATTATACAATTATACAACACAATGGGACAAACAACTTCCATAATTAAATGGTTTATCTTGTTGTTGCGATCGAATGAAAACTTTGCGACAAGAAATCTGATCTCAAACATAACAAGTAAATAAATGGCGAATCAAAGGCAGATATTAGTGCTAAGGGGTTACATGAGTTTCCAGCCTTTTTTCAACAATTTTTTCTCATATAAAAAATGAAAATTTTTTAATTGAATTTTTTATTGTTATAAACATACACTATAAACAAATAAATTCTGAAATTTGCCGCGTTAGCAGGATAACTCCTTACAGGATCATCTAAAGTGAAAAAATACGAGTTTTAGTTAAAACCTTAACTTAGAACTTGGGCAAAAAAAAATGGAAAATTGAATTTCTTATCAGACATTTTTACAATAAATCTGAAAAGTAAGGACAATATTGTAGATGTCTTGTAGATTTAATAAGCCAATAAAAATATTCGATTTTTTGAAACCCGTAAACCCCTTAATAGCGCAATCAATCTACGTCTAAGTCTTTTAAAAAATGAGTGCATATACTTATGTCGTTTTTACTGCTTAAAATTGGCTCCGAAATCCAAACTCTCCGCTAAAAATGCGACCATATACTCCGATGTTCCACAAAGAGAAAATTTACGTGAAACTTATGCAACTTCAACGATTTGCACAATTAGCTTTTTTGTTTTAATTCTTTAAGCTGTTACTATTTGGTTTTATAAGCATTTATGTTAAGAGAAAACTAGTAAAATAATTGTTTCCTTTGGGATGCGAGCAAAAGCGGCTCACTCTTATTTCAATTATTTCTGCACACATTTATTTATTTTGTTTCTTGACAATACATTTTCCGTGAAATCTTAGCAGCAAACAAAACTATTCCGCTAATATGTTTATTCATACACACATACTTACATGCGCTACTGTTAAAATCGTATAAGTTTGTTGCTTGCCGTTTGCTCGATCCCAAAAAGGACTACACTAACACCACCTTATAATAAGAGTACTGTTATTATTTCTAAAATTTTTAACGTAGTTAACTTCTTTTATTGCTAACTCAACTATCAATATATAACTTAGTGTGTGTGTGTGCTTCTTTACTAACACCGTTTGGCATAATGAAATCTGTATTGCTTGTTATATTGTGAAAAAATGTGCATTAATCGCTACACTTTGTTGTGGTCTTCCAAAAATTATGTCCCCCAGACTTTTGCAAGGGCCGTGAAACGTTACAGAATCTCTGCGATCAAATACCCGGTGACGCTTTGCTGTATTCGCTGTTTCGCGAGAGTGCCGAACCGGTCAAGTGTCCGTTGAAGGGTGAGTTTGATTTACATACTTTCAGAGCACATATATTTTTTTTGAAATATCCGCTATATTAAGCTAACGCATATGTATGTTGTTTGTAATGCATTTTTAGGACCCTTTGTATTCACTTATAATCGTGGACACGGTGAATGTAAGAGTCCTGTTTCGAATATCGAAAGCTGCACTGAAGATAGTCGTCTGTTGCTCAGCTTCCAAGCTTGTCCTGATGTGCAAGGCACCGAGAGCACAGGTACATATATTGTATAAATATATATGATTTAAACAATTTTTTTGCTTTAAGTCATATACCAATATATAAATATATTTTTATTATTTAATCGACGTTTGAAAACAACATTAAAAATATCTAAATATATATATTACAATAGTTGAAGAACTAACATGCTTGGCCACTTGGAAGGATGGAAATTCCCGTTATCTTGTCGGTTTGGTTTCACATCATCATGCAATTTCAAATGAAGAACGTTATCGCTGCTTCGTCTATGAGAAAATTTCATCGCTATTGGGTAAGTTTTAGTAAATAACGGTTATTTTGGGGTCTTCCAGCTATTAATATAAGCTATTAGTTCTTTAAGAAAAATTTAAAATTGAGCTTCAAAGCTCTTGCCAACTTTTGAGTGAGAAAATGAAAGTGAGTGAGATTGGAAATCACGATAAATTCATAATATTCTCTAAATTAATTAAGGGTAAGAAGAAAAAGAGTAAAAATAAGGTTTGGGAAATGCAGCATTAGATGAAAAGAAATTGTGTAAACCAATTAGAAAGGGGACCAATAGTTTGTAGTTTTCAAGTATTGCCAAAAGATCTGGGGAATCGAGTTTTTATACGCTTTATATTTCTAAATAATTTAAATTCTCTAGAGTTTTTAAGTGATCTAGGTATCATGACAAATACTTATCTGGTCAATTTTAAATAATTTTATGCTCCCTTACTTAACCAATTATTTCTTTTTCATAGAGCAGTCAGCATAAAATTGAATAAAATTGATTTTCTTTGTTGCTCAAATAAGCATATTTGACGAAATTTTCTTTATTTCAGGGGGACTTAGCACTGTGAGTGCTAAAGATGCCGAATACAAATTAGCACAATCTGGCGATGCTACCTGCAATGGACTGGATAGTGCAGAGGTACATATAATACTTGGCGTGTTGAAATTTTACTTTCGAACAATTTTTAAGAAAAATTGTGTACTTACTTATAGGTTGGTTCACGCATAATGTCGCTGAGAAAACCACCGATCACTGAACGCTGTGACTTCCCGGCATGGTTCAAGGGACCGCGACACTGGCATGTTCTAATGGGCAATGCTGTCTACAACTATCATCCCAAGTAAGTAGCGAAGTTAATGAAAATTATGTGTTGGAAATGCATAAGCGCTCAAGGTGTTTTAAAGAAATTTGAGTTCTGATTACTTGTTTTGAGGATTGCAAATAATGCATTAAAAAGACAAGTCATCCAATATTACTTTTTTTTGTAATTCCGACAATTCTTAATTAAAAATAATTTTAAAATTTCTGTTCCCTAATCACGGATTGAAAGCTGAAAAAGTTAATGCCTTATTTATAAATAATAATTAAAAAAATAAGCTTTTGAATTCCAAAATATTTAGCGCTTGCGTATTTGAAGAAAATTTATTTGAAATGCAATTTTTGTAATACAAAACTTAAGAAATATGAATGTAACTATTATATTTGTATTTATAGTAATATAAAATTAAATATTTATTATTTTCCTTGCACCTCACTAGTGATGGCTCTGTACATATTATTAAGCCAAATGGTTTCATGGAGACACGAGCACTCTGCGAGCAGATAAATAAGCAAACCGCTACTGAAATGATGGCTGTGGTGCACTATACAACCGGATGGTGAGTCAATATTCGCACTTATGCTTCATATAACAATCGTATTACAGTATAAATGGCAATAATAAATAATTTATGTTCTCCTTTATAGTCAATCGGGCTTTATGTGCATGATGTTTTATCGCCGCGACACACATGTCATTGAAATTCAGACGGGCAAACAGGCTTCACGACTGGAGGATGCATGTGCCCCAGATCATTTTGATGTGAATCGTATGCCATATATCACTTTGCTAGGTAAGGAATGAAAATATTCATATTTTTTTATTAAAATAAGTAATACAGCTAATTCACTTAGAAATTCTACATTACATCTTTTGTATTAATTTCTCATTGTTATATACATTTACAGCCAGTAATCCGGATCCACAAATTTGTCCGATGGAGGGTTTGTTCAATTTGCGAGGCGCTATTGGGCCACCTTACTTGACTACGCGTCACAAACGTAATCACAACAACAAAATTCATTTAACTCACGGTCATCGTCACAGCCAAAGCGATTTAGTGGTTGCAGCGGGTACGGCAAGTGGAGTTGATGGCGGCGGTTATGCGAATAAAAGGTTGGTTTTCAGATCTTGCCATATATATCATATGCATTTATAATACATTTTCTTTTGTATTCATTTCAGACAAGCCACACTTACTTTCCGTGATGCTGAAGTGGATAAAGGTGCGTGGCATGCCAATGCGCGTGCTCTCCAACCGGGACGAAATAGACGTGCCACTGCCACAGCAGCCAACAATAATTCTGGCAGTATCGTAAACACTACGACCACTTTGGAGCATATGAATATACTGGAGAGCAAATTGCAACGACCAAATGCTTCAGTAAAGAGTGACGAAGGTTCACAGGCAGTAGACGAAGCATCATCTCGAAAAACAGTGGATTTCATACATTCAACAAATGCAATTGATTTGGATCGGCAACGTAATCGTCGCGATGCACCGGGCTGCATAACAAATTACAAAGCCCAACGACGCCTCTGGGTGGGCTGCACCGAACCGGATATTATTGATGTGCGACCAATGTGCAATGAAGATGGTGACGAAGGTGAGTGCGTTCTGTTCTTGTTAGGTGCATATTATATTATATAGGATAGAATGAAGGTCTTCTAATACCTTTTCATGCTATAAGAATTGCACTTTTGATGGGTATTACAGCTTCGTTTGCAGTCAAAGTTAACGTTTTTTCTTTCTCTTTCAATTTCATATTTGTTTTCTTTAAAGAGTACTCTTGTCATGGATCGTGGTCTGAGAATAGCACTGTGTATATTATCGCGCGACATAAAGGCACCAAACACGGCGTATGTCTGAGTTATCGCCCAACTGAAGGCACAGCAGCCAAACTGGTTATCGGCGATGCTTGCTATCGCGGCACACAAAAGCCACCCGATCATCATTTGGTGGCGAATCTAACTGTTTTCGGTATGTTTGACTCAAAATGCTATTTATATATTATATAGTTAATAATTCTTATTTCATTTCAGGAAAATGTGGTGAAACTGGTTCTGCCGCGATACAAATACGACCCAGCGCTGAGCTCATCAAACTGGCCGCAGTGGTGTACGTGTTGTTGTTGGCGGTGAATATAATGAACAATGTGAAAAATCGAAGATGATGAATTTGCAACCGTAATTGAAAAAGATCAACGAAGGACAATGAAATGCCCGTAGAAAATACTAAAGGTGGCGCTCTTCCGTTTAAGCTGCAAAAAGCACATCAAGTTTAATTGACAAATATTAAATGAAAATTTTAGATATACACACACACAAACAAGTAGTTAAATACAATATGTCAGTATGGAATTAGGTGCATATGTGCATATACATATATCTTTACACATGTATGTGTGTATGTGCGTCGGTGTAAGTTTATCAAATAGTAATGGTTTTCTGTGCTATCTACATACACTCATACATACATCCATACATGTTTGTATGTCTATGGCTGTGTATGCATGTAAGACAGTTAATATTTTAAAGCAGAACCCGAATTATCGCACGAAAGACTCACTTGTCTACAATTGAAAACACGTGATAAGAGCGACAGCCTACAAATATCGATCGGGTACTGAATGTTGGACTAATGTATACCTTTTAAATAAGACTTAGCATTCGTAGTAACGCCCACACTTATTATGAACGAACGAACGAAACGCGCATGCGTACGCATATGTTATCGCACACACACACACACACAGAAGCATAAAGGAGCAAAGAGAAAATATGTTGTAAATACATATGACGTTGGTTTGTATGGATATGAATGTCATTTATACTATATGGAAGAAAACTTATTATAAATATAAAAATCGACTTTGTAAATAATAAAATGAGCATATTTTCAATTAGTTATCCTAAGAAATCGTAGTTTTAAGACACAACTGAACTAAGCGTAGTTTTAGATAAATACATAAATGGTTTGCAATAGAGCCTTAGTTACGCATAAGTGTTCGCAAAAGTGGAAGGTGGTTAGCGGGGGGCGGTAAATAACCGTTACTTATACATATGTACAACAAGTAGACGTGCAAAAATGAAAGACAATTGACACATGAAGACGAACATACAAAAAAGCTACGTAGGTATGTAAGTACGAATGTTAGTTATGCCCTAATAGTTATGTGATTGCAGTGTGTGAAGCTTTTCGATGGTTGCGTGCTTGTTTACCAATTAAGTAGCTGTATGTATACATATATGTATGTATAGGGTGGTGACTTGTTGCAGCACATGCTAATTACATACATACATAACTATAATTACTATAATTATAATTTTATATAACTGCAGAAACTGTATATACGAGCATACATTTGTATGTAAGGCATGACACATAAACGAGCGAATAATTTGTATTTATTGTAAAATTAATAGTTTCTTAAATATTATATAATTATGTATATTGATAAGTACATATATACGAATGTAAGCTTAAAGCTTCTGTATTAAAAAAAAGAATTAAAGAAATTTTGTATGCAATTTTAACTACGTATATGTATATATACAGACATAGCGCTATGTGCACGTGTACTTCAAGTGTGCTTGTCTGTATGTACATATGCATATGTATAAGTGTAGCACATCTTATATTCATTGTTTGTGTGTATATGTATGACATCCTCTTTTACATTGACAAATGCACATACATAGCTATTAAATATTCTTTATTTGTTTGTTTTTATACTGAATTTGCTTAGATCCTAAAAATCATAAAATAAAATTGCGCCAATAATTTGGTATTTATATATAAAAGTGTGATCAATGATTTGACAAATCCAAAAAACGTGAAAGGTTTAGTAATGAATTATTTTTATTTGGGCTCAGGGATTCTTTTTATTAAAATTTGAAAATTTTATCTCAAAATCGGAACTATAAATTGCAAATTTTATTTCTGAATTAAAAAGTTAAATTAATAAATGACTAATTTAATTTGATTTTTTAGTCCGGCATTCGGGTTTAGCTCTTTTATTCAATCCAGTGTTCTGGAGTTCTAAATTTTTTATTTTTCAATACGGTATTTTGAATTAAATTTTTTTCGTTTTTTAATCTGTTATTTAGGATTAAAAAATGTTTTTTTTTTATTTTTTTTTTATACCGTATCTGATCAGCGTGGTATTCAGTTAAGTTAATTCTTTTTTTTCAATCCAGTGTTTGGATTTTATTTTTTATATACGGTATTTCGGATTGATTTTTTTTTCATTTTCAATCCGGTATAGGAGATTAAATTTTTTTTGCTTTTTTATCTGTTATTTAGGATTAAAAAATGTTTTTTTTTTTTTTTAATTTTTTCTGTACCGCATCTGATCAGCGTGGTATTCGGAGTTAATTCATTTTTATCAATCCAGTGTTTGCATTTTATTTATGTCTTTTTCAATACGGTATTTTGGATTGAATTTTTTTTTCACTTTTTAATCTGGTATTTAGCATTAAAAAATGTTTTTTAATTTTTTCCCTACTGTATCTAAAATAAGAAATTTCAATATTATTTTTAATTAAGATTACATTGAAATGTTAATTAAATTATTTTAAATGCAGTATTCGCAACATTCTTTGAGCACCAACCTGGCATTGTTAATGACGAAAGCTAGAAATTCCTTAAAATTTTCAGACTCGTCTACTTTTCTTCATGATTTAATATTAAAACTCATACATATGTAAATAAAATATCTGAATTATTCATTATTCAAATTACACAGGTCAACAAAAAAATTTTTTTTTTTTGGGTTTCTGTTCTCATGCTTGAATTCTGATTCTAGACATTGAAAAACACTTAAATATTAATTTTTAGTTCTCTAAGTTTGCTTTGGGCTGATCTACATCGATAAGTATATTTTAATTTATTTCATAAATCAAAAATTGCAGCACTTAGATTAACCCGAAAGTAAACAGTACACCAACACACCACACGCATTATGACACCACACATAATTAACAAAAGGGACCGACGGACGCCGCCCGGCCTCTTTTGTTCTTCATCCGCGCGCATACACGTTTATAAAAAAATGTATTTTAATTTTTCTTTACAAAAATTAGTAGTCTTTAGTCTTGTTATTTGACATTTATATATTATTGTTTATCACACATCTTGAATAAAAACGACTCTTGTATCTAAAAAAAAGTTTTCTAATTATAATCTATAGTGAAATTGTAGAAAAAATATAAAAATCAGTCATTTCTGCTTAAAAATCGAAAAATTGCTCTAATTTCTACAAAAGCAAACTTTAACTGGAAAAAAAAAATTTCCCTTATTTTTGACATAGGAAAAACTAAAATTTAACATGTAGATGTCAGACCCAAAAATCGTGTTGACCGGTGTTATTATTAGTTTTCAAGTGTTTTGTCGAAGTTATTTCATCATTTCTTAATTTTAAAGCCGTTTTACCTCTTTAGCGATCTTCTGCCCCTGAGGGTATACTTCAACAATCTATTTTACTACCTTTGCATTGTCTAATGTTAGTCATCGCAATGTAAGAATCAATTTATGATTAAAAACCAGGTTTAGTTACAATATTTTTTTCTGTTTCACTATTTATGATAGTTCTTAATTTTTATAATCTTTTCTTAATCTTTAATGTCCTTTCTTATGCTAAAAAGCAGCAGAAATATTGCGTAGTCGAAAAAGTCTCTTCGTATTTCTACAATTTTTCCGCTAGAGACATTATTCCATAAGTATAAAACTTTCATCAGTCTAAATGGAAATTTCGAAATTTCCAGAATGAACCATTGTTGTGCTACACGAACTGATAACAGCATCGTGTCCGTAAACTTCACAAATTTCATTGGTGGCCTGCATGGCATTCTTCTCTTTTTTATACAAAAATTTCAAAATATAGAGAATTTCTTCATTTATTTCGCTCATTTTTGAACAACTGTAACTATTTTCCAACTTCCCAGAATTTAATTTTTTGGGTTAAATGAAGCTTAAAAGCTTTCTCCATTCCCTATACTATATGGGATGACACGATGTGATTGCTAGTACTGGAGATATACGGCTGAGGCGACATCTATTGACAAATATATTATTCCCAATATTATTCCTAAACATACAATTAGAGTATATACATTCTTCAACACTTATGAATGTATGTATGAGGAAGATTACTCATCTTTTTAGAAGCAAAAAAATGTGAACCTTTAAGCAAAAGTGAAGCTATTTAGTAGTAAAGTATGTTTCTGATACTTATATTTGCAGTAATAACAAATAAATTCACAAAAATTTTAACATTGATTCGGATACATACATATGTATATGTATTTACAACGAGCGCCTTGGCATATGCTTAAAACTTTGTTTTTCAGTTACAGTAGCCCAAATAGCGCCTACGGATATGCTTTACGTTTAGTGTTTGAATTAGAGTTGACCAGTCAGTTGCGAAAGTTTTTGGGTTAGTATTACTTATAAATATGTGGAACATACATATGAAGAAATATGTCAATTTTAATTATTACGTTTTTTTAAAATACTTGGTATTGTAAAAATTTTTGTAATGAAAAAAAAAATAATAATAATATTGAAACATTATTTTTTAAATATTTTTATAACGATTTTAGCCGAAAAATATTTTTTCATCTGTTTTTTCAAAAATTGAAAATATGGAAAAGGAAAAAATATTATTTAAAATTTTTTGGAAAAAAAATAAAAATTTGAAATATCACAGATGTCTTCAGAATCTTTGTTTTTAAATACTTTTTATATTTTTCCTTTAATTAATTTTATGTGCTGACTCATACACATTTACATTAAGTAGAGAGTATGAGGTTTGTAAATATTATAAATAATGATACTAAAAACAATTTCATATGTGCAAAATTATTGGTTTGTTAAGTAATAAAGAAAACGGCGTTTCAAATTGACATGAGCAGTTGCATTTTGAATAAAACTAGTAATCACAAATACAAGCATGCGCCTAATTTCTCACAAAATTCACATACATTTCATGTGATGAAAATAAAACGCGGGAAATTATTGATATGAGATGTTAAAATGAGTTGAGAGTAAAAAAGTAAAAAAAAAAACAAATAACACGAAAATTCCATTGGTTTCATAAAAATATATGTATGTACGTATTCATAATTACAAGAAAATTAAATCATAGTATGATTAATACATACTTGTACTTACAAAATGCATGTACACGATTGTATATAAAACACACACACACATACAGACATAATCACACTTGCATATTATATATACATATGTAGCTCATAATTGGAGTTAATTGTAAGTTATAAATATAATATGGATACAAATAAATTTTACAAAAATGTAAAGTAAAGCTATGAGTAATAAAAAGAGAAGAAGAATAAACAAAAATTTTGCAAAGTATGTAAAGCGATAGCAAACACGAAACTGATGAGCAACTAACGTGGTTTGAACCGTGTGTCCTCTTTTTATTTCGACTAATTAAAATGTCCATAAGCGCATACATACACACGTACATATGTATGAAATGTGGTAAATTATCGAAATTTGCACGGAGGGGCAAGGCAATTTGACAAGCATATTACATAATCTATCAGCTGCTATGAGTTCGATATGCAAATGAAAATTCATATACACATACATATGTATGTATGTGTGTGTGTGCATGTGCATTGGGTAGGCACAAATGTACTCGTATAAGTCTAGTTGTATGATACAATTTAAAAGTTTAAGACAATTGTGCGGTGATATAGGACTAGAGATTATAATTAAATAGATTATCGCTTAAACAAAATTAGTGTTTAGTATATATATATATATAAATATGTATGTATGCTTGTAAGCACATTTAAACAAAATGGTTGGTATGTATGCACACATTTTTTACTTTACATTTTTGTTCATTTACATACTTAGAAAACATGATTTAACTGAAATACTGCTACATACATACATATTGGATATGTGTATGTATGTGTAGTATGTACATTTAACATCGACGAAGAAAATAAAGAAAAATGAAATCACTAAAACAAAGGCTTTTCAATGTAACACGGAAGGTTTGTAGTGTCTTCAAGTGGAACAATAAACTATTATGAAAAAGTAATAATATTGGGTCGTTCACTTAGTATTTTTTTGCTGACAACAGCTGTTCATATTGAAATTTTTCTCAACCAACTTCACACTTAACCGCTTTACCGTTATAGAAATAAAAATTCCTAAATTTTTTGAAATAGTTTTCCTTTGGTGCCTTATCGAAGGTGCTATCAAAAGGGTAGAATTGCAGGAGAAAATTATGTGAAATGTATGGGGAAGATATGTTGGCCAATGCAAAAATTGGTTTGCAAAATTTCGTTTTGGCAATTTCGATCTCGATAATGTACAATATCCTGGAAGAACTCTTGAAGCTGACGTGGATAAAATAAAGTCGTTGTTCGATGCAAATTGTCGAAAACAACTAGAGATATGGCCGATTGTCGAGATAAAATTTGTCTAACGTGACCGTTCACAAGCACATGAAACGTCTAGAATTATTTTTGTAGTTTGATATATGAATGTATGGGTTTCTCCTGTTCTTATTAGAACGAAATTTGCTTCGTTGCATTAACGACTGTGATTTGCTTATCAAACGTCAAAAAAGTGATCAATATTTGAATTTACTGGCGAAGAAATGGGATGTTTACAAGAAAATAAAGTGCAAAAGATCATGGTCTGAAAAAGATGAACCAGCTCAAAACATTTCGAAGGCGGACAGCAAGAAAAGAAAGGTGGGATTTCAAATGTAAACGATCCCTTTTGCCCGACAATACCGCGGCTAATTCTGAAGTGTCTTGTGATCAGCTGAACAAATTAAGCACAGAATATAAAAGGTGTAGTACTCCAGCGCATACGAGTTTGAAGACTCGCCACAGACTTTTGCGGCTTGAATATTCCCCAAACTTGGCACCTTCGGACTATTATTTGCTTTGGTCTCTGCATAATTTTTTGGATGGGAGAACCTTCAATTCAAATCAGGACGTAAAAAAACACTTGGGCCAGTTCTTTTGCAGCAAGGATCAAAAGTCTTATACGGGTGGAGTCAATACCTTGCCCGATGGCAATAAATATTGGATTAAAATAGAGAATATATAATTTCATAAAATGTTATATACAGTTAAAATATAACGAATCATTACAGGTGAAAAGAGGTGGACTTATGAATGTAACATCGAAACCGTTCTAGCGAATGACGCTACCAACATGCCGAAGTCGAAAAATAACTCCTGTAAGCAACTGATGCTTGAACGATGACATCAACTGATGAGTTGACGAGTTTTCGAGAGAAAAGTAATGCGAAAGATTTATGGTCCCATGCGCGTTGGCCACGGCGAATATCGCATTCGATGGAACGATGAGCTGTATGAGATAGATGACGACATTGAAATCAGCGAATTAAAAGACAGACGCTGGCTAGGTCATGTTGTCCGAATGGACGAAAACAAGCCAGCTTTGAAAGTATTCGATGCAGTACCCGCCGGGGGAAATGGAGGAATAGAAAGACCTCCACTCCGTTGGAAGGACCAAGTGGAGAAGAACCTGGCTTCGCTTGGAATATCCAATTGGCGCCACGTAGCGAAAAGAAGAAACGACTGGCGCGCTGTTGTTAACTCGGCTATAATCGCGTAAGCGGTGTCTACGCCAATTAAGAAGAAGAAGAAGCAACTGAAGACTATTACAGCTGAAGCTAATAACAAGTGTATGGAAAATTTTAATAAGAGTTGGCATGCTAGTTTGGTTTGAAAGAAGATTTGACATTGACAACAAACTAACTTGAATATTACATATCGCTCATTTGCTGCAAGACCGGCATAATTCAAAAAACGTGATTTTGGAGTTAATGCTGCAGAATTGTTCGTTATATCATACTTCATGTTGAGTGAAAAATTCATATGAATACCTCCTATATGCTCCGCTTGAGAAGAGGTGTAAGGTTGGAGTCACCGTGTAAGGTTGTAGCAAGTTGAAAACTTTAAACGCGTTTTCTGGCGAATCGATTTTTTTGCCTTATGCCGGTCTTGCAGCAAATGAGCGATATGTATATATATTAGTAAAAATGCCTTTTTTACTTTCACAGGGATCTTACTCGCTTTATTCTTTATTGCTTAATGAATTCTAGCATTCCACTTCGGCCTGACCTGCCTTGCTTGTTTAGCTCCACGAAGAAACGGTTCTTTGTTGTTCTTTCGAGCTGCAGATTTTGACGGGAATATAGAGCTTTGCTGGAGTTGTTGTTTATTGGTATGTTGGCCAGTCAGCGAACGCCACGCACATACCGCGCATTTTGAGAATTGAGTGCAAGAATAGGTTTAGCTCAGATTATAGCATTAACCTTTGTGTCAGATTTTATTAACCTTCGTGTTTGACAACAGTTATAGCCTAACTTATATAACGTGATCCATTCCAAGGTTCCATACTTTTTTAAAGAAAAAACACACAAACTTCAAACTTGTTGTTTCTTGTTTACTTCAAATGTTGGCCGAAGCTACTCTCAGATGGTTCATCCCTTGAGTTCAATTTTCGATGACTCGTTGGAGCATATCGACTGGTAACTGTGTACACTCTCAGTTACGGCTGGTATATTTTTTTCACTGCGTACTGGACGTGGTCTATTCGGTCGAATATTATCCAATAATGAATTCTGGGTCTCAAGATAGGTGATGGTGTTGCGAACAGTACGCTCAGTAGACCGATTATATTGACAATTATTTGACCGAAACCCGCGAAACGCATTCTTTACAGAACGTGAATTTGCGCAATAAAGTAGAAAGATTTGTAAATGTTGTTCAAGCTTAAGTATTTCCATGATAAAATGCCAAACAATACTCAACAAAAATAACATGACAACTTGACACGTACACAAACATACCTGACACTTCATAACTTACTTCCAATTCAAGAATAAAAAACGATGAAATGTCATGAAATTCTCACTGGACAATCGATAAAGATAGCAGATTTTAACGCATCAGTCGACATATAGATGGAGCTACCAGGGGCGCTAGATTAAAAAAGTCCTGTTTACTTTGGAACTCACCTTGTAAAAAGGCAAATTGAAATTCTGTCTTGCGGTTGTTCATCACATGTTTACTTACCATAACAGAGAGTAGTGCCGTTTAAAGGAAATACATTACAAATGTTTCGTTTTTTATATTGAAACATTGATTTATTTGTTATTGTTTTTATAATTAAATATATTAAACTTATCAACTATTAAATAAATTGCAATTTCTTTTTACACAACAGGCGAAGAAAACAAACAGTAACTAGTAAACATTATATAATGTATGTATGTAAGTCTGATGAAATTTCAACTCAAGACTGATATTTATCACACGGAGATGCTTCTTGTGAGTAACTAACGGAACCTTCAAAAACGTATGTTGTGTTTTTCCATGTTATTCGAAGTAGTTTCAAAAATCTGTAAAAATAGTATTTATTTTTAGTATTAGATTTATTATATTAGTATTTTTATTATAAAGGTATTATATTATTATAATGATATTTTCAACAGTCAAAATATGTAAATATACGCATGAATATGTACTTGTATATCGATCTGTGTGAAAATACAAGTATCACCCAATTTCAGAATTTAGTTGGAAAACTATTGAAAACACCTACCACAGAGTTTATATTATTTTTTGTTCTGAGAGATGTTATTCAAATAAATTTTGAAATTGGATGCTCAGTTTATAGCTCGTTTTCGAAAGAGCTGCCGATATGTAGATATATGTATGTACATGTCATTATTTGTCGTAAACTTAATTGTTATTTACAAAATTATTTTACCTTCTTTGGGCTCCAGCTCCAGCTAGCTTATTATTCGCCTCCTCGGTCGTCGTTCATCTGCAACGCGCTCATGTTCAGTTTTTAAGTGGGTTCCTTCGGTCGTCCGCAAAGTCATCCATGCTCGTTTAACGAATTTTATGCAAGTGCAATTTTGATCTCTTTGTTTATATATTTTGGTGGGTGAGGTTCATTTTTGTGGAGTTGAGAAGACCACAGAGGAGTTATATTTTTATTGAGGTATTATGAAAGATATTCATATAAAAGCTAGAGAAGAACCTCACCCCGAAAAATTGACATTAAATATTATTGAATAATAAATTAATCACATAGAAAAATTCAATGAAGTTTCTTGAATTAAGAGTACTCATAAAATTGAAGTTATGTAGAAAACTAGTTTTCTATCGAAACAAAAACTTACATTGAAATTGGTAGTTTCGTGGTGAAAGTTAATTGTAGAATTTTGAAAAATTTTCAATAATGAAGCTTTGAAGTGAAGAATAAAAATTCAGCACTTTTAATCAATGCCAACAATGGGTTTTTAGACATATACAAATCATATTTTTTATAATTGTTTTTATATTAGGAAAGTATGAATATAGTTTTTAAATATAAAAAAACTGGATCAAAAGCCATCATTTATTTAAATAGTTTGCTACAAATAATGCCGTAATTAAAAAGAATAATAATTGATTTGATATACACTTATTATAATTTTTTTTTTATGAAAATATTATAGAAGTATCCGAAAAATTTCTAAACTTTGAAATTTCTACAAATATGGTCAAAAAAATATCCACGCTTTAACACAATACTATTTTCACATTTTCTCTGTTTATTCCATTTTCCTATTCTTCGTTTGTTCCTATTTCTATTTCATTTCATGTTTATCCCAGTCATATGTATGCAGGTAGCTTCCGTTGTCTTTATTCGTGGCAAACATATGGAATGCTCAGTGTTTACTATATTTGCGAGTTTTTTTACGAAACTGCATACCGCATTTTGTTCTGAACTTTTCTTTTTGTTATTATTCATGGTTTTCGATTTGGTCAAAGCTCGCATCCTAAATGTGTTTCCCAGTTCATCACTTTGATTTACTGTTTGTAAGTTATCGTTCCTTTCCAATTTTGCAATTGTGCAAAATTTTCTCTGACGAGGGCGCTAGACAACTGCAAGTAATCAGAGAGTTCAAGGCTAATTCAGCTGAGTTCAGTTAAGTCGCACAATTTTCACGTCAGAAAAAGTCCTTTTTTATGCTCTGACTCATAAGTCTCTACTGTTTAGTATTTCACTCAGTATCACATTCCTTTCTTTAATATATTGAAATAAATATTATTTGCTTTGGATTTTAAATTTTTCACCAACTGAATTATATATCTTATGTACTCTCTTATTTCATATATTACTTCCTCCATAGACTTGAACTGTTTATATTTTGTTTTACAACTTTTATTACAGATATATTTTCGCGAATTTTATTTGCTCCTTTTTCAATACGGTTTATTTTGTATAGAGTTCTCATTCCCACAGGTTATTCATGCATATCTTTTTAGAAAACATTTCATTTCGAAATTACTGCAAGCTGCATGAAATTGATTGTTAAATTTAATTGTTTCCATATTCCAATAACTTTTGCCCCAACTCTACATCATTCAAGCGAGTTTTTGCAAACAAATAATTTGAAAAAAGTGAAAAATGGTATAATAATGCATGTGATTCTATTCAAATGACTATATGTGTATATTGCTAACTGAAAAATTTGATGATTAAGAAGCGGATGGATGCTATCGTTTATTATTTGACTACGGATATGTTTTTAATAAAAAAAAGTTCTTTACTTTCAAGTGAAGTTAAACGTTTACAATTATTTAATGAAATAAGATAATTAATATCAAAAATATCATTAGTAACAATAAACAACAAATTTTACTCAACCAAAAGAGTTTGTTGCATTTTATTGCAATACATTAAGGTGAGTTCTGATTAAGCGGTTATTGCTGAAACTGATATTTATGGTTGAAATGAATGCATACATGTATTAGAAGACATGAAGTTCACTGTTATTACAAAACAAATATACCCTACATATACAACATATCTGCTCAGATTATAAGCATATTTTTTTGTGAGTATGTGTATAAAATATTTACACATGTCGAAGCGTTTTTTAAATAATCAAGATTCTAACTACATCTTCAACATAATTAGTTATGGTAGTCATTAGACATGACTGGAAATTTAAACCAGTGTAAAAAAATACTTTATTAGTATGTGAATATCGAAAGAACAAGTAATCTGCAAATTAGAGGCGATAATACAAGTACGGATATACAAATGTGGTTGCTACGGCAGTGAAACCGCATGCGTGGAAGTGTAGAAATTACAATTACGATAATTAAATACACTATCAATATTCAATACATAAACATATATACAAAGTATGTAAATTATGACAAGATAAAACTGTAAAAAAAACATTTTTAAATCCTTCTCTAGCATGAGCAAAATGCTTTAAGAACAAAATAGCATATGTGTAGATGTAGAAATATATAGGTGTCGACAAATCAACACAAAGGATCTTTGAACAAGATATGTATAACATTAATCATTATATTTGCTTTTAAACGTTTAACTGAAAGTAAAAATATGTTTGTCTACAAAAAGGTACATCAATTATATTGTATAGGTGCATAGACATTTGAAATAATAATTCTTTCCAATTTTCTGTATAGCACGACTGTAATACGTTATAACAAACATTTAAAAAAATGCCAAATACCATATGTATCTTAATAATGCAATTAGTGGCTTTATGTACAAAAATATACAGACAGATATCTGATATCTTTGAATTCTCAATCAATGAGAGATATGTACGAGCAGGGTAAAATAGCTCATAGAACTCTATTGTAATCAATTGAATGTTCAATATTTTTCGACGCTTTTCGTAATATTATCGCAGATTGATTTTGGTAATATTTTCGAAGAATAAATTTTGTGGTAGAAATAGTGTAATCAAAATAAAATTATACCAGACGTGTTTTAAATAATTTCGACGAATTTACTTATACGAAGTGAGTTACGGTTAGTGTTATTGAAATGTCGCAAATAAATAGGGATTGGTAAATTAATCTCTCCTATCTTTCAGGGTAAAATAGTTCATAGAACTCGTATTTTAGTCAATTGTCGGTTCAATATTTTTCGACGCTTTTCGTAGTATTATCGAAGATTGATTTTGGTAATATTTTCGAAGAATAAATTTTGTGGTAGAAATAGTGTAATCAAAATAAAATTGTACCAGACGTGTTTTAAATAATTTCGACGAATTTACTTATACGAAGTGAGTTACGGTTAGTGTTATTGAAATGTCGCAAATAAATATGGATTGGTATTTAATCTCCCTATCTTTCAGGGTAAAATAGTTCATAGAACTCGTATTTAAATCAATTGTCTGTTCAATATTTTTCGACGCTTTTCATATTATTATCGAAGATTGATTTTGGTAATATTTTCGAAGAATAAATTTTGTGGTAGAAATAGTGTAATCAAAATAAAATTATACGAGACGTGTTTTAAATAATTTCGATGAGTTTACTTATACGAAGTGAGTTACGGTTAGTGTTATTGAAATGTCGCAAATAGATATGGATTGGTAATTTAATCTCTCCTATCTTTCAGGGTAAAATAGTTCATAGAACTCGTATTTTAATAAATTGTATGTTCAATATTTTTCGACGCTTTTCGTAATATTATCGAAGAATGATTTTGGTGGTATTTTCGAAGAATAAATTTATTGGTAGAAACAGTGTAATCAAAAAAAATTGTACCAGACGTGTTTTAAATAATTTCGATGAATTTACTTATACGAAGTGAGTTACGGTTAGTGTTATTGAAATGTCGCAAATAAATATGGATTGGTAATTTAATCTCTCCTATCTTTCAGGGTAAAATAGTTCATAGAACTCGTATTTTAATCAATTGTCTGTTCAATATTTTTCGACGCTTTTCGTAATATTATCGAAGATTGATTTTGGTAATATTTTCGAAGAATAAATTTATTGGTAGAAATAGTGTACTCAAAATAAAATTATACCAGACGTGTTTTAAATAATTTCGACGAATTTACTTATTCGAAGTGAGTTACGGTTAGTGTTATTGAAATGTCGCAAATAAATATGGATTGGTAATCTAATCTCTCCTATCTTTCAGGGTAAAATAGTTCATAGAACTCGTATTTTAATCAATTGTATGTTCAATATTTTTCGACGCTTTACGTAATATTATCGCAGATTGATTTTGGTAATATTTTCGAAGAACAAATTTAGGTGTAGAAATAACGTAATCAAAATAAAATTATACGAGACGTGTTTTGAATAATTTCGACGAATTTACTTATACGAAGTGAGTTACGGTTAGTGTTATTGAAATGTCGCAAATAAATATGGATTGGTAAATTAATCTCTCCTATCTTTCAGGGTAAAATAGTTCATAGAACTCGTATTTAAATCAATTGTATGTTCAATATTTTTCGACGCTTTTCATAATATTATCGAAGATTGATTTTGGTAATATTTTCGAAGAATAAATTTATTGGTAGAAATAGTGTAATCAAAATAAAATTATACCAGACGTGTTTTAAATAATTTCGACGAATTTACTTATACGAAGTGAGTTACGGTTAGTGTTATTGAAATGTCGCAAATAAATATGGATTGGTAATTTAATCTCTCCTATCTTTCAGGGTAAAATAGTTCATAGAACTCGTATTTTAATCAATTGTCTGTTCAATATTTTTCGACGCTTTTCGTAATATTATCGAAGATTGATTTTGGTAATATTTTCGAAGAATAAATTTATTGGTAGAAATAGTGTAATCAAAATAAAATTATACCAGACGTGTTTTAAATAATTTCGACGAATGTACTTGTACGAAGTGTGTTATGATTAGTACTATTGAAATGTCGCAAATAAATATGGATTGGTATTTAATCTCTCCTATCTTTCAGGGTAAAATAGTTCATAGAACTCGTATTTAATCAATTGTCTGTTCAATATTTTTCGACGCTTTTCGCAATATTATCGAAGAATGATTTTGGTGGTATTTTCGAAGAATAAATTTATTGGTAGAAATAGTGTAATCAAAATAAAATTATACCAGACGTGTTTTAAATAATTTCGACGAATTTACTTATACGAAGTGAGTTACGGTTGGTGTTATTGAAATGTCGCAAATAAATATGGATTGGTAATTTAATCTCTCCTATCTTTCAGGGTAAAATAGTTCATAGAACTCGTATTTTAATCAATTGTATGTTCAATTTTTTTCGACGCTTTTCATATTATTATCGAAGATTGATTTTGGTAATATTTTCGAAGAATAAATTTTGTGGTAGAAATAGTGTAATCAAAATAAAATTATACGAGACGTGTTTTAAATAATTTCGATGAGTTTACTTATACGAAGTGAGTTACGGTTAGTGTTATTGAAATGTCGCAAATAGATATGGATTGGTATTTAATCTCCCTATCTTTCAGGGTAAAATAGTTCATAGAACTCGTATTTAAATCAATTGTCTGTTCAATATTTTTCGACGCTTTTCATGATATTATCGAAGATGGATTTTGGTAATATTTTCGAAGAATAAATTTATTGGTAGAAATAGTGTAATCAAAATAAAATTATACGAGACGTGTTTTAAATAATTTCGACGAATTTACTTATACGAAGTGAGTTACGGTTAGTGTTATTGAAATGTCGCAAATAAATATGGATTGGTAATTTAATCTCTCCTATCTTTCAGGGTAAAATAGTTCATAGAACTCGTATTTTAATCAATTGTCTGTTCAATATTTTTCGACGCTTTTCGTAATATTATCGAAGATTGATTTTGGTAATATTTTCGAAGAATAGATTTTGTGGTAGAAATAGGGTAATCAAAATAAAATTATACCAGACGTGTTTTAAATAATTTCGACGAATTTACTTATACGAAGTGAGTTACGGTTAGTGTTATTGAAATGTCGCAAATAAATATGGATTGGTAATTTAATCTCTCCTATCTTTCAGGGTAAAATAGTTCATAGAACTCGTATTTTAATCAATTGTATGTTCAATATTTTTCGACGCTTTTCGTATTTAATCTCTCCTATCTTTCAGGGTAAAATAGTTCATAGAACTCGTATTTTAATCAATTGTCTGTTCAATATTTTTCGACGCTTTTCATAATATTATCGAAGATTGATTTTGGTAATATTTTCGAAGAATAAATTTATTGGTAGAAATAGTGTAATCAAAATAAAATTATACGAGACGTGTTTTAAATAATTTCGACGAATTTACTTATACGAAGTGAGTTACGGTTAGTGTTATTGAAATGTCGCAAATAAATATGGATTGGTAATTTAATCTCTCCTATCTTTCAGGGTAAAATAGTTCATAGAACTCGTATTTTAATCAATTGTATGTTCAATATTTTTCGACGCTTTTCATATTATTATCGAAGATTGATTTTGGTAATATTTTCGAAGAATAAATTTTGTGGTAGAAATAGTGTAATCAAAATAAAATTATACGAGACGTGTTTTAAATAATTTCGATGAGTTTACTTATACGAAGTGAGTTACGGTTAGTGTTATTGAAATGTCGCAAATAAATATGGATTGGTAATTTAATCTCTCCTATCTTTCAGGGTAAAATAGTTCATAGAACTCGTATTTTAATCAATTGTATGTTCAATATTTTTCGACGCTTTTCATAATATTATCGAAGATTGATTTTGGTAATATTTTCGAAGAATAAATTTATTGGTAGAAATAGTGTAATCAAAATAAAATTATACGAGACGTGTTTTAAATAATTTCGACGAATTTACTTATACGAAATGTGTTACGATTAGTACAATTGAAATGTCGCAAATAAATATGGATTGGTAATTTAATCTCTCCTATCTTTCAGGGTAAAATAGTTCATAGAACTCGTATTTTAATCAATTGTATGTTCAATATTTTTCGACGCTTTTCATAATATTATCGAAGATTGATTTTGGTAATATTTTCGAAGAATAAATTTATTGGTAGAAATAGTGTAATCAAAATAAAATTATACGAGACGTGTTTTAAATAATTTCGACGAATTTACTTATACGAAGTGAGTTACGGTTAGTGTTATTGAAATGTCGCAAATAAATATGGATTGGTAATTTAATCTCTCCTATCTTTCAGGGTAAAATAGTTCATAGAACTCGTATTTTAATCAATTGTATGTTCAATATTTTTCGACGCTTTACGTAATATTATCGAAGATTGATTTTGGTAATATTTTCGAAGAATAAATTTATTGGTAGAAATAGTGTAATCAAAATAAAATTATACCAGACGTGTTTTAAATAATTTCGACGAATTTACTTATACGAAGTGTGTTATGATTAGTACTATTGAAATGTCGCAAATAAATATGGATTGGTAATTTAATCTCTCCTATCTTTCAGGGTAAAATAGTTCATAGAACTCGTATTTTAATCAATTGTATGTTCAATATTTTTCGACGCTTTTCATAATATTATCGAAGATTGATTTTGGTAATATTTTCGAAGAATAAATTTTGTGGTAGAAATAGTGTAATCAAAATAAAATTATACGAGACGTGTTTTAAATAATTTCGACGAATTTACTTATACGAAGTGAGTTACGGTTAGTGTTATTGAAATGTCGCAAATAAATATGGATTGGTAATTTAATCTCTCCTATCTTTCAGGGTAAAATAGTTCATAGAACTCGTATTTTAATCAATTGTATGTTCAATATTTTTCGACGCTTTTCATAATATTATCGAAGATTGATTTTGGTAATATTTTCGAAGAATAAATTTATTGGTAGAAATAGTGTAATCAAAATAAAATTATACGAGACGTGTTTTAAATAATTTCGACGAATTTACTTATACGAAGTGAGTTATGATTAGTAATATTGAAATGTCGCAAATAAATATGGATTGGTAAATTAATCTCTCCTATCTTTCAGGGTAAAATAGTTCATAGAACTCGTATTTAAATCAATTGTATGTTCAATATTTTTCGACGCTTTTCATATTATTATCGAAGATTGATTTTGGTAATATTTTCGAAGAATAAATTTTGTGGTAGAAATAGTGTAATCAAAATAAAATTATACGAGACGTGTTTTAAATAATTTCGATGAGTTTACTTATACGAAGTGAGTTACGGTTAGTGTTATTGAAATGTCGCAAATAAATATGGATTGGTAATTTAATCTCTCCTATCTTTCAGGGTAAAATAGTTCATAGAACTCGTATTTTAATAAATTGTATGTTCAATATTTTTCGACGCTTTTCGTAATATTATCGAAGGTGGATTTTGGTAATATTTTCGAAGAATAAATTTATTGGTAGAAATAGTGTAATCAAAATAAAATTATACCAGACGTGTTTTAAATAATTTCGACGAATTTACTTATACGAAGTGAGTTACGGTTGGTGTTATTGAAATGTCGCAAATAAATATGGATTGGTAATTTAATCTCTCCTATCTTTCAGGGTAAAATAGTTCATAGAACTCGTATTTTAATCAATTGTATGTTCAATATTTTTAGACGCTTTTCGTAATATTATCGAAGATTGATTTTGGTAATATTTTCGAAGAATAAATTTATTGGTAGAAATAGTGTAATCAAAATAAAATTATACCAGACGTGTTTTAAATAATTTCGACGAATTTACTTATACGAAGTGAGTTACGGTTAGTGTTATTGAAATGTCGCAAATAAATATGGATTGGTAAATTAATCTCTCCTATCTTTCAGGGTAAAATAGTTCATAGAACTCGTATTTAAATCAATTGTATGTTCAATAATTTTCGACGCTTTTTATAATATTATCGAAGATTGATTTTGGTAATATTTTCGAAGAATAAATTTATTGGTAGAAATAGTGTAATCAAAACAAAATTATACCAGACGTGTTTTAAATAATTTCGACGAATTTACTTATACGAAGTGAGTTACGGTTAGTGTTATTGAAATGTCGCAAATAAATATGGATTGGTAATTTAATCTCTCCTATCTTTCAGGGTAAAATAGTTCATAGAACTCGTATTTTAATCAATTGTATGTTCAATATTTTTCGACGCTTTTCATAATATTATCGAAGATTGATTTTGGTAATATTTTCGAAGAATAAATTTATTGGTAGAAATAGTGTAATCAAAATAAAATTATACCAGACGTGTTTTAAATAATTTCGACGAATTTACTTATACGAAGTGAGTTACGGTTAGTGTTATTGAAATGTCGCAAATAAATATGGATTGGTAATTTAATCTCTCCTATCTTTCAGGGTAAAATAGTTCATAGAACTCGTATTTTAATCAATTGTCTGTTCAATATTTTTCGACGCTTTTCATAATATTATCGAAGATTGATTTTGGTAATATTTTCGAAGAATAAATTTTGTGGTAGAAATAGTGTAATCAAAATAAAATTATACCAGACGTGTTTTAAATAATTTCGACGAATTTACTTATACGAAGTGAGTTACGGTTAGTGTTATTGAAATGTCGCAAATAAATATGGATTGGTAATTTAATCTCTCCTATCTTTCAGGGTAAAATAGTTCATAGAACTCGTATTTTAATCAATTGTATGTTCAATATTTTTCGACGCTTTTCATAATATTATCGAAGATTGATTTTGGTAATATTTTCGAAGAATAAATTTATTGGTAGAAATAGTGTAATCAAAATAAAATTATACGAGACGTGTTTTAAATAATTTCGACGAATTTACTTATACGAAGTGAGTTACGGTTAGTGTTATTGAAATGTCGCAAATAAATATGGATTGGTAATTTAATCTCTCCTATCTTTCAGGGTAAAATAGTTCATAGAACTCGTATTTTAATCAATTGTATGTTCAATATTTTTCGACGCTTTTCATAATATTATCGAAGATTGATTTTGGTAATATTTTCGAAGAATAAATTTATTGGTAGAAATAGTGTAATCAAAATAAAATTATACGAGAAGTGTTTTAAATAATTTCGACGAATTTACTTATACGAAATGTGTTACGATTAGTACTATTGAAATGTCGCAAATAAATATGGATTGGTAATTTAATCTCTCCTATCTTTCAGGGTAAAATAGTTCATAGAACTCGTATTTTAATCAATTGTATGTTCAATATTTTTCGACGCTTTTCATAATATTATCGAAGATTGATTTTGGTAATATTTTCGAAGAATAAATTTATTGGTAGAAATAGTGTAATCAAAATAAAATTATACGAGACGTGTTTTAAATAATTTCGACGAATTTACTTATACGAAGTGAGTTACGGTTAGTGTTATTGAAATGTCGCAAATAAATATGGATTGGTAATTTAATCTCTCCTATCTTTCAGGGTAAAATAGTTCATAGAACTCGTATTTTAATCAATTGTCTGTTCAATATTTTTCGACGCTTTTCATAATATTATCGAAGATTGATTTTGGTAATATTTTCGAAGAATAAATTTTGTGGTTGAAATAGTGTAATCAAAATAAAATTATACCAGACGTGTTTTAAATAATTTCGACGAATGTACTTATACGAAGTGTGTTATGATTAGTAATATTGAAATGTCGCAAATAAATATGGATTGGTAAATTAATCTCTCCTATCTTTCAGGGTAAAATAGTTCATAGAACTCGTATTTAAATCAATTGTATGTTCAATATTTTTCGACGCTTTTCATATTATTATCGAAGATTGATTTTGGTAATATTTTCGAAGAATAAATTTATTGGTAGAAATAGTGTAATCAAAATAAAATTATACGAGAAGTGTTTTAAATAATTTCGACGAATTTACTTATACGAAATGTGTTACGATTAGTACTATTGAAATGTCGCAAATAAATATGGATTGGTAATTTAATCTCTCCTATCTTTCAGGGTAAAATAGTTCATAGAACTCGTATTTAAATCAATTGTATGTTCAATATTTTTCGACGCTTTTCATATTATTATCGAAGATTGATTTTGGTAATATTTTCGAAGAATAAATTTTGTGGTAGAAATAGTGTAATCAAAATAAAATTATACGAGACGTGTTTTAAATAATTTCGACGAATTTACTTATACGAAGTGAGTTACGGTTAGTACAATTGAAATGTCGCAAATAAATATGGATTGGTAATTTAATCTCTCCTATCTTTCAGGGTAAAATAGTTCATAGAACTCGTATTTTAATCAATTGTCTGTTCAATATTTTTCGACGCTTTTCATAATATTATCGAAGATTGATTTTGGTAATATTTTCGAAGAATAAATTTATTGGTAGAAATAGTGTAATCAAAATAAAATTATACCAGACGTGTTTTAAATAATTTCGACGAATTTACTTATACGAAGTGAGTTACGGTTAGTGTTATTGAAATGTCGCAAATAAATATGGATTGGTATTTAATCTCCCTATCTTTCAGGGTAAAATAGTTCATAGAACTCGTATTTAATCAATTGTATGTTCAATATTTTTCGACGCTTTTCATAATATTATCGAAGATTGATTTTGGTAATATTTTCGAAGAATAAAATTTGTGGTAGAAAAAGTGTAATCAAAATAAAATTATACCAGACGTGTTTTAAATAATTTCGACGAATGTACTTATACGAAGTGTGTTATGATTAGTACTATTGAAAAGTCGGAAATAAATATGGATTGGTAATTTAATCTCTCCTATCTTTCAGGGTAAAATAGTTCATAGAACTCGTATTTTAATCAATTGTATGTTCAATATTTTTCGACGCTTTTCATAATATTATCGAAGATTGATTTTGGTAATATTTTCGAAGAATAAATTTATTGGTAGAAATAGTGTAATCAAAATAAAATTATACGAGACGTGTTTTAAATAATTTCGACGAATTTACTTATTCGAAGTGAGTTACGGTTAGTGTTATTGAAATGTCGCAAATAAATACGGATTGGTAATCTAATCTCTCCTATCTTTCAGGGTAAAATAGTTCATAGAACTCGTATTTTAATCAATTGTCTGTTCAATATTTTTCGACGCTTTTCGTAATATTATCGAAGAATAAATTTTGTGGTTGAAATAGTGTAATCAAAATAAAATTATACCAGACGTGTTTTAAATAATTTCGACGAATGTACTTATACGAAGTGTGTTATGATTAGTACTATTGAAAAGTCGGAAATAAATATGGATTGGTAATTTAATCTCTCCTATCTTTCAGGGTAAAATAGTTCATAGAACTCGTATTTTAATCAATTGTCTGTTCAATATTTTTCGACGCTTTTCATAATATTATCGAAGATTGATTTTGGTAATATTTTCGAAGAATAAATTTATTGGTAGAAATAGTGTAATCAAAATAAAATTATACCAGACGTGTTTTAAATAATTTCGACGAATTTACTTATACGAAGTGAGTTACGGTTGGTGTTATTGAAATGTCGCAAATAAATATGGATTGGTAATTTAATCTCTCCTATCTTTCAGGGTAAAATAGTTCATAGAACTCGTATTTTAATCAATTGTATGTTCAATTTTTTTCGACGCTTTTCGTAATATTATCGAAGAATAAATTTTGTGGTAGAAATAGTGTAATCAAAATAAAATTATACCAGACGTGTTTTAAATAATTTCGACGAATTTACTTATACGAAGTGAGTTACGGTTAGTGTTATTGAAATGTCGCAAATAAATATGGATTGGTAATTTAATCTCTCCTATCTTTCAGGGTAAAATAGTTCATAGAACTCGTATTTTAATCAATTGTATGTTCAATTTTTTTCGACGCTTTTCATGATATTATCGAAGATTGATTTTGGTAATATTATCGAAGAATAAAATTTGTGGTAGAAAAAGTGTAATCAAAATAAAGTTATACGAGACGTGTTTTAAATAATTTCGACGAATTTACTTATACGAAGTGTGTTACGATTAGTACTATTGAAATGTCGCAAATAAATATGGATTGGTAATTTAATCTCTCCTATCTTTCAGGGTAAAATAGTTCATAGAACTCGTATTTTAATCAATTGTCTGTTCAATATTTTTCGACGCTTTTCATAATATTATCGAAGATTGATTTTGGTAATATTTTCGAAGAATAAATTTATTGGTAGAAATAGTGTAATCAAAATAAAATTATACCAGACGTGTTTTAAATAATTTCGACGAATTTACTTATACGAAGTGAGTTACGGTTAGTGTTATTGAAATGTCGCAAATAAATATGGATTGGTAATTTAATCTCTCCTATCTTTCAGGGTAAAATAGTTCATAGAACTCGTATTTTAATCAATTGTATGTTCAATATTTTTCGACGCTTTTCATAATATTATCGAAGATTGATTTTGGTAATATTTTCGAAGAATAAATTTATTGGTAGAAATAGTGTAATCAAAATAAAATTATACGAGACGTGTTTTAAATAATTTCGACGAATTTACTTATACGAAGTGAGTTACGGTTAGTGTTATTGAAATGTCGCAAATAAATATGGATTGGTATTTAATCTCCCTATCTTTCAGGGTAAAATAGTTCATAGAACTCGTATTTTAATCAATTGTATGTTCAATATTTTTCGACGCTTTTCATAATATTATCGAAGATTGATTTTGGTAATATTTTCGAAGAATAAATTTATTGGTAGAAATAGTGTAATCAAAATAAAATTATACCAGACGTGTTTTAAATAATTTCGACGAATGTACTTGTACGAAGTGTGTTATGATTAGTACTATTGAAATGTCGGAAATAAATATGGATTGGTATTTAATCTCTCCTATCTTTCAGGGTAAAATAGTTCATAGAACTCGTATTTAATCAATTGTCTGTTCAATATTTTTCGACGCTTTTCATAATATTATCGAAGATTGATTTTGGTAATATTTTCGAAGAATAAATTTATTGGTAGAAATAGTGTAATCAAAATAAAATTATACCAGACGTGTTTTAAATAATTTCGACGAATTTACTTATACGAAGTGAGTTACGGTTAGTGTTATTGAAATGTCGCAAATAAATATGGATTGGTAATTTAATCTCTCCTATCTTTCAGGGTAAAATAGTTCATAGAACTCGTATTTTAATCAATTGTATGTTCAATATTTTTCGACGCTTTTCATAATATTATCGAAGATTGATTTTGGTAATATTTTCGAAGAATAAATTTTGTGGTAGAAATAGTGTAATCAAAACAAAATTATACCAGACGTGTTTTAAATAATTTCGACGAATTTACTTATACGAAGTGAGTTACGGTTAGTGTTATTGAAATGTCGCAAATAAATATGGATTGGTAATTTAATCTCTCCTATCTTTCAGGGTAAAATAGTTCATAGAACTCGTATTTTAATCAATTGTATGTTCAATATTTTTCGACGCTTTTCATAATATTATCGAAGATTGATTTTGGTAATATTTTCGAAGAATAAATTTATTGGTAGAAATAGTGTAATCAAAATAAAATTATACCAGACGTGTTTTAAATAATTTCGACGAATTTACTTATACGAAGTGAGTTACGGTTAGTGTTATTGAAATGTCGCAAATAAATATGGATTGGTAATTTAATCTCTCCTATCTTTCAGGGTAAAATAGTTCATAGAACTCGTATTTTAATCAATTGTATGTTCAATATTTTTCGACGCTTTTCATAATATTATCGAAGATTGATTTTGGTAATATTTTCGAAGAATAAATTTATTGGTAGAAATAGTGTAATCAAAATAAAATTATACCAGACGTGTTTTAAATAATTTCGACGAATTTACTTATACGAAGTGAGTTACGGTTAGTGTTATTGAAATGTCGCAAATAAATATGGATTGGTAATTTAATCTCTCCTATCTTTCAGGGTAAAATAGTTCATAGAACTCGTATTTTAATCAATTGTCTGTTCAATATTTTTCGACGCTTTTCGTAATATTATCGAAGATTGATTTTGGTAATATTTTCGAAGAATAGATTTTGTGGTAGAAATAGGGTAATCAAAATAAAATTATACCAGACGTGTTTTAAATAATTTCGACGAATTTACTTATACGAAGTGAGTTACGGTTAGTGTTATTGAAATGTCGCAAATAAATATGGATTGGTAATTTAATCTCTCCTATCTTTCAGGGTAAAATAGTTCATAGAACTCGTATTTTAATCAATTGTATGTTCAATATTTTTCGACGATTTTCATAATATTATCGAAGATTGATTTTGGTAATATTATCGAAGAATAAATTTTGTGGTAGAAATAGTGTAATCAAAATAAAATTATACCAGACGTGTTTTAAATAATTTCGACGAATTTACTTATACGAAGTGAGTTACGGTTGGTGTTATTGAAATGTCGCAAATAAATATGGATTGGTAATTTAATCTCTCCTATCTTTCAGGGTAAAATAGTTCATAGAACTCGTATTTTAATCAATTGTATGTTCAATATTTTTCGACGCTTTTCATAATATTATCGAAGATTGATTTTGGTAATATTTTCGAAGAATAAATTTTGTGGTAGAAATAGTGTAATCAAAATAAAATTGTACCAGACGTGTTTTAAATAATTTCGACGAATTTACTTATACGAAGTGAGTTACGGTTAGTGTTATTGAAATGTCGCAAATAAATATGGATTGGTAATTTAATCTCTCCTATCTTTCAGGGTAAAATAGTTCATAGAACTCGTATTTTAATCAATTGTATGTTCAATATTTTTCGACGCTTTTCGTATTTAATCTCTCCTATCTTTCAGGGTAAAATAGTTCATAGAACTCGTATTTTAATCGAAGATTGATTTTCGTAATATTATCGAAGAATAAATTTTGTGGTTGAAATAGTGTAATCAAAATAAAATTATACCAGACGTGTTTTAAATAATTTCGACGAATGTACTTATACGAAGTGTGTTATGATTAGTACTATTGAAAAGTCGGAAATAAATATGGATTGGTAATTTAATCTCTCCTATCTTTCAGGGTAAAATAGTTCATAGAACTCGTATTTTAATCAATTGTATGTTCAATATTTTTCGACGCTTTTCGTAATATTATCGAAGATTGATTTTGGTAATATTTTCGAAGAATAAATTTATTGGTAGAAATAGTGTACTCAAAATAAAATTATACCAGACGTGTTTTAAATAATTTCGACGAATTTACTTATTCGAAGTGAGTTACGGTTAGTGTTATTGAAATGTCGCAAATAAATATGGATTGGTAATTTAATCTCTCCTATCTTTCAGGGTAAAATAGTTCATAGAACTCGTATTTTAATCAATTGTATGTTCAATTTTTTTCGACGCTTTTCGTAATATTATCGAAGATTGATTTTGGTAATATTTTCGAAGAATAAATTTATTGGTAGAAATAGTGTAATCAAAATAAAATTATACCAGACGTGTTTTAAATAATTTCGACGAATTTACTTATACGAAGTGAGTTACGGTTGGTGTTATTGAAATGTCGCAAATAAATATGGATTGGTAATTTAATCTCTCCTATCTTTCAGGGTAAAATAGTTCATAGAACTCGTATTTTAATCAATTGTATGTTCAATTTTTTTCGACGCTTTTCGTAATATTATCGAAGATTGATTTTGGTAATATTTTCGAAGAATAAATTTTGTGGTAGAAATAGTGTAATCAAAATAAAATTATACCAGACATGTTTTAAATAATTTCGACGAATTTACTTATACGAAGTGAGTTACGGTTAGTGTTATTGAAATGTCGCAAATAAATATGGATTGGTAATTTAATCTCTCCTATCTTTCAGGGTAAAATAGTTCATAGAACTCGTATTTTAATCAATTGTCTGTTCAATATTTTTCGACGCTTTTCGTAATATTATCGAAGATTGATTTTGGTAATATTTTCGAAGAATAAATTTATTGGTAGAAATAGTGTAATCAAAATAAAATTATACCAGACGTGTTTTAAATAATTTCGACGAATTTACTTATACGAAGTGAGTTACGGTTAGTGTTATTGAAATGTCGCAAATAAATATGGATTGGTAATTTAATCTCCCTATCTTTCAGGGTAAAATAGTTCATAGAACTCGTATTTTAATCAATTGTATGTTCAATATTTTTCGACGCTTTTCGTAATATTATCGAAGAATAAATTTTGTGGTAGAAATAGTGTAATCAAAATAAAATTATACCAGACGTGTTTTAAATAATTTCGACGAATTTACTTATACGAAGTGAGTTACGGTTAGTGTTATTGAAATGTCGCAAATAAATATGGATTGGTATTTAATCTCCCTATCTTTCAGGGTAAAATAGTTCATAGAACTCGTATTTAAATCAATTGTATGTTCAATATTTTTCGACGCTTTTCATATTATTATCGAAGATTGATTTTGGTAATATTTTCGAAGAATAAATTTTGTGGTAGAAATAGTGTAATCAAAATAAAATTATACCAGACGTGTTTTAAATAATTTCGACGAATTTACTTATACGAAGTGAGTTACGGTTAGTGTTATTGAAATGTCGCAAATAAATATGGATTGGTAATTTAATCTCTCCTATCTTTCAGGGTAAAATAGTTCATAGAACTCGTATTTTAATCAATTGTATGTTCAATATTTTTCGACGCTTTTCATAATATTATCGAAGATTGATTTTGGTAATATTTTCGAAGAATAAATTTATTGGTAGAAATAGTGTAATCAAAATAAAATTATACCAGACGTGTTTTAAATAATTTCGACGAATTTACTTATACGAAGTGAGTTACGGTTAGTGTTATTGAAATGTCGCAAATAAATATGGATTGGTAATTTAATCTCTCCTATCTTTCAGGGTAAAATAGTTCATAGAACTCGTATTTAAATCAATTGTATGTTCAATAATTTTCGACGCTTTTTATAATATTATCGAAGATTGATTTTGGTAATATTTTCGAAGAATAAATTTTGTGGTAGAAATAGTGTAATCAAAATAAAATTATACCAGACGTGTTTTAAATAATTTCGACGAATTTACTTATACGAAGTGAGTTACGGTTAGTGTTATTGAAATGTCGCAAATAAATATGGATTGGTAATTTAATCTCTCCTATCTTTCAGGGTAAAATAGTTCATAGAACTCGTATTTTAATCAATTGTCTGTTCAATATTTTTCGACGCTTTTCATAATATTATCGAAGATTGATTTTGGTAATATTTTCGAAGAATAAATTTATTGGTAGAAATAGTGTAATCAAAATAAAATTATACCAGACGTGTTTTAAATAATTTCGACGAATTTACTTATACGAAGTGAGTTACGGTTAGTGTTATTGAAATGTCGCAAATAAATATGGATTGGTATTTAATCTCCCTATCTTTCAGGGTAAAATAGTTCATAGAACTCGTATTTAAATCAATTGTCTGTTCAATATTTTTCGACGCTTTTCATAATATTATCGAATATTGATTTTGGTAATATTTTCGAAGAATAAATTTATTTGTAGAAATAGTGTAATCAAAATAAAATTATACCAGACGTGTTTTAAATAATTTCGACGAATTTACTTATACGCAGTGAGTTACGGTTAGTGTTATTGAAATGTCGCAAATAAATATGGATTGGTAATTTAATCTCTCCTATCTTTCAGGGTAAAATAGTTCATAGAACTCGTATTTTAATCAATTGTATGTTCAATATTTTTCGACGCTTTTCATAATATTATCGAAGATTGATTTTGGTAATATTTTCGAAGAATAAATTTATTGGTAGAAATAGTGTAATCAAAATAAAATTATACCAGACGTGTTTTAAATAATTTCGACGAATTTACTTATACGAAGTGAGTTACGGTTAGTGTTATTGAAATGTCGCAAATAAATATGGATTGGTAATTTAATCTCTCCTATCTTTCAGGGTAAAATAGTTCATAGAACTCGTATTTTAATCAATTGTATGTTCAATATTTTTCGACGCTTTTCGTAATATTATCGCAGATTGATTTTGGTAATATTTTCGAAGAATAAATTTTGTGGTAGAAATAGTGTAATCAAAATAAAATTATACCAGACGTGTTTTAAATAATTTCGACGAATTTACTTATACGAAGTGAGTTACGGTTAGTGTTATTGAAATGTCGCAAATAAATATGGATTGGTAATTTAATCTCTCCTATCTTTCAGGGTAAAATAGTTCATAGAACTCGTATTTTAATCAATTGTCGGTTCAATATTTTTCGACGCTTTTCGTAGTATTATCGAAGATTGATTTTGGTAATATTTTCGAAGAATAAATTTTGTGGTAGAAATAGTGTAATCAAAATAAAATTGTACCAGACGTGTTTTAAATAATTTCGATGAATTTACTTATACGAAGTAAGTTACGGTTAGTGTTATTGAAATGTCGCAAATAAATATGGATTGGTAATTTAATCTCTCCTATCTTTCAGGGTAAAATAGTTCATAGAACTCGTATTTTAATCAATTGTCTGTTCAATATTTTTCGACGCTTTTCGTAATATTATCGAAGATTGATTTTGGTAATATTTTCGAAGAATAAATTTTGTGGTAGAAATAGTGTAATCAAAATAAAATTATACCAGACATGTTTTAAATAATTTCGACGAATTTACTTATACGAAGTGAGTTACGGTTAATGTTATTGAAATGTCGGAAATAAATATGGATTGGTAATTTAATCTCCCTATCTTTCAGGGTAAAATAGTTCATAGAACTCGTATTTTAATCAATTGTATGTTCAATATTTTTCGACGCTTTTCATAATATTATCGAAGATTGATTTTGGTAATATTTTCGAAGAATAAATTTATTGGTAGAAATAGTGTAATCAAAATAAAATTATACCAGACGTGTTTTAAATAATTTCGACGAATTTACTTATACGAAGTGAGTTACGGTTAGTGTTATTGAAATGTCGCAAATAAATATGGATTGGTATTTAATCTCCCTATCTTTCAGGGTAAAATAGTTCATAGAACTCGTATTTAAATCAATTGTATGTTCAATATTTTTCGACGCTTTTCGTATTTAATCTCTCCTATCTTTCAGGGTAAAATAGTTCATAGAACTCGTATTTTAATCAATTGTATGTTCAATATTTTTCGACGCTTTTCGTAATATTATCGAAGATTGATTTTGGTAATATTTTCGAAGAATAAATTTATTGGTAGAAATAGTGTAATCAAAATAAAATTATACCAGACGTGTTTTAAATAATTTCGACGAATTTACTTATACGAAGTGAGTTACGGTTAGTGTTATTGAAATGTCGCAAATAAATATGGATTGGTAATTTAATCTCTCCTATCTTTCAGGGTAAAATAGTTCATAGAACTCGTATTTTAATCAATTGTATGTTCAATATTTTTCGACGCTTTTCGTATTTAATCTCTCCTATCTTTCAGGGTAAAATAGTTCATAGAACTCGTATTTTAATCAATTGTCTGTTCAATATTTTTCGACGCTTTTCATAATATTATCGAAGATTGATTTTGGTAATATTTTCGAAGAATAAATTTATTGGTAGAAATAGTGTAATCAAAATAAAATTATACCAGACGTGTTTTAAATAATTTCGACGAATTTACTTATACGAAGTGAGTTACGGTTAGTGTTATTGAAATGTCGCAAATAAATATGGATTGGTAAATTAATCTCTCCTATCTTTCAGGGTAAAATAGTTCATAGAACTAGTATTGTGGTGAATAGTATGCTAAATATTTTTCGACGCTTTTCGTAATTAATTTTGGTAATATTTTCGAAGAATAAATTTTTAATAACGCTTTATTTAAACTCTTTACTCTCTTGTACGCTTTTCGAAGTCATTTTATTTGTGTAAAATTATTAGGGTTTCGTCGTTAGGGTCTATCATCTCAAACTATTTTAATAACGCTTTACTTAAACTCTTTACTCTTTGTACGCTTTTCGAAGACATTTTATTTGTGTAAAATTATTAGGGTTTCGTCGTTAGGGTCTATCATCTCAAACTATTTTAATAACGCTTTACTTAAACTCTTTACTCTTTGTACGCTTTTCGAAGGCACTTTATTCGTGCAAAAATATTATGGTTTCGTCGTTAGGGTCTATCATCTCAAACTATTTTAATAACGCTTTACTTAAACTCTTTACTCTTTGTACGCTTTTCGAAGACATTTTATTTGTGTAAAATTATTAGGGTTTCGTCGTTAGGGTCTATCATCTCAAACTATTTTAATAACGCTTTACTTAAACTCTTTACTCTTTGTACGCTTTTCGAAGTCATTTTATTTGTGTAAAATTATTAGGGTTTCGTCGTTAGGGTCTATCATCTCAAACTATTTTAATAACGCTTTACTTAAACTCTTTACTCTTTGTACGCTTTTCGAAGACATTTTATTTGTGTAAAAATATTAGGGTTTCGTCGTTAGGGTCTATCATCTCAAACTATTTTAATAACGCTTTATTTAAACTCTTTACTCTCTTGTACGCTTTTCGAAGTCATTTTATTTGTGTAAAATTATTAGGGTTTCGTCGTTAGGGTCTATCATCTCAAACTATTTTAATAACGCTTTATTTAAACTCTTTACTCTTTGTACGCTTTTCGAAGTCATTTTATTTGTGCAAAAATATTATGGTTTCGTCGTAAGGGTCTATCAACTCAAGTTATTTTAATAACGCTTTACTTAAACTCTTTACTCTTTTGTACGCTTTTCGAAGTCATTTTATTTGTGTAAAAATATTAGGGTTTCGTCGTTAGGGTCTATCATCTCAAACTATTTTAATAACGCTTTATTTAAACTCTTTACTCTTTTGTACGCTTTTCGAAGACACTTTATTCGTGCAAAAATATTATGGTTTCGTCGTAAGGGTCTATCAACTCAAGTTATTTTAATAACGCTTTACTTAAACTCTTTACTCTTTTGTACGCTTTTCGAAGACACTTTATTCGTGTAAAAATATTAGGGTTTCGTCGTAAGGGTCTATCAACTCTAGTTATTTTAATAACGCTTTACTTAAACTCTTTACTCTTTTGTACGCTTTTCGAAGACATTTTATTTGTGTAAAAATATTAGGGTTTCGTCGTAAGGGTCTATCATCTCAAACAATTTTAATAACGCTTTACTTAAACTCTTTACTCTTTTGTACGCTTTTCGAAGTCATTTTATTTGTGTAAAAATATTAGGGTTTCGTCGTTAGGGTATATCATCTCAAACTATTTTATTAACGCTTTATTTAAACTCTTTACTCTTTTGTACGCTTTTCGAAGACACTTTGTTCGTGCAAAAATATTATGGTTTCGTCGTAAGGGTCTATAAACTCAAATTATTTTAATAACGCTTTATTTAAACTCTTTACTCTTTTGTACGCTTTTCGAAGTCATTATATTTGTGTAAAATTATTAGGGTTTCGTCGTAAGGGTCTATCAACTCAAATTATTTTAATAACGCTTTACTTAAACTCTTTACTCTTTTGTACGCTTTTCGAAGTCATTTTATTTGTGTAAAATTATTAGGGTTTCGTCGTTAGGGTCTATCATCTCAAACTATTTTAATAACGCTTTACTTAAACTCTTTACTCTTTGTACGCTTTTCGAAGACATTTTATTTGTGTAAAAATATTAGGGTTTCGTCGTTAGGGTCTATCATCTCAAACTATTTTAATAACGCTTTACTTAAACTCTTTACTCTTTGTACGCTTTTCGAAGTCATTTTATTTGTGTAAAAATATTAGGGTTTCGTCGTTAGGGTCTATCATCTCAAACTATTTTAATAACGCTTTATTTAAACTCTTTACTCTTTTGTACGCTTTTCGAAGACACTTTATTCGTGCAAAAATATTATGGTTTCGTCGTAAGGGTCTATCAACTCAAGTTATTTTAATAACGCTTTACTTAAACTCTTTACTCTTTTGTACGCTTTTCGAAGTCATTTTATTTGTGTAAAATTACTAGGGTTTCGTCGTAAGGGTCTATCAACTCTAGTTATTTTAATAACGCTTTACTTAAACTCTTTACTCTTTTGCACGCTTTTCGAAGTCATTTTATTTGTGTAAAAAAATAAGGGGTTTCGTCGTTAGGGTCTATCATCTCAAACTATTTTAATAACGCTTTATTTAAACTCTTTACTCTTTTGTACGCTTTTCGAAGACACTTTGTTCGTGCAAAAATATTATGGTTTCGTCGTAAGGGTCTATAAACTCAAATTATTTTAATAACGCTTTATTTAAACTCTTTACTCTTTTGTACGCTTTTCGAAGTCATTTTATTTGTGTAAAATTATTAGGGTTTCGTCGTTAGGGTCTATCATCTCAAACTATTTTAATAACGCTTTACTTAAACTCTTTACTCTTTGTACGCTTTTCGAAGTCATTTTATTTGTGTAAAAATATTAGGGTTTCGTCGTTAGGGTCTATCATCTCAAACTATTTTAATAACGCTTTACTTAAACTCTTTACTCTTTGTACGCTTTTCGAAGTCATTTTATTTGTGCAAAAATATTATGGTTTCGTCGTAAGGGTCTATCAACTCAAATTATTTTAATAACGCTTTATTTAAACTCTTTACTCTTTTGTACGCTTTTCGAAGTCATTATATTTGTGTAAAATTATTAGGGTTTCGTCGTTAGGGTCTATCATCTCAAACTATTTTAATAACGCTTTACTTAAACTCTTTACTCTTTGTACGCTTTTCGAAGACATTGTGCTTGTATAAAATATATTATTTTATTTGTGTAAAAATATTAGGGTTTCGTCGTAAGGGTCTATCAACTCTAGTTATTTTAATAACGCTTTACTTAAACTCTTTACTCTTTGTACGCTTTTCGAAGACATTGTGCTTGTATAAAAAATATTAAAGTTTCGTCGTAAGGGTCTATCAACTCTAGTTATTTTAATAACGCTTTACTTAAACTCTTTACTCTTTGTACGCTTTTCGAAGACACTTTATTCGTGTAAAACTATTAGGGTTTCGTCGTAAGGGTCTATCATCTCAAGTTATTTTAATAACGCTTTACTTAAACTCTTTACTCTTTGTACGCTTTTCGAAGACACTTTATTCGTGTAAAAATATTAGGGTTTCGTCGTAAGGGTCTATCAACTCTAGTTATTTTAATAACGCTTTACTTAAACTCTTTACTCTTTGTACGCTTTTCGAAGACACTTTATTCGTGTAAAAATATTAGGGTTTCGTCGTAAGGGTCTATCAACTCTAGTTATTTTAATAACGCTTTACTTAAACTCTTTACTCTTTGTACGCTTTTCGAAGACATTGTGCTTGTATAAAAAATATTAAAGTTTCGTCGTAAGGGTCTATCATCTCAAGTTATTTTAATAACGCTTTACTTAAACTCTTTACTCTTTGTACGCTTTTCGAAGACATTTTATTTGTGTAAAAATATTAGGGTTTCGTCGTTAGGGTCTATCATTTCAATTTGTTTTAGTAACGCTTTACTTAAAATCTTTACTCTTTTGTACGCTTTTCGAAGACATTTTATTTGTGTAAAAATATTAGGGTTTCGTCGTAAGGGTCTATCATCTCAAACTATTTTAATAACGCTTTACTTAAACTCTTTAATCTTTTGTACGCTTTTCGAAGACATTTTATTTGTGTAAAATTATTAGGGTTTCGTCGTTAGGGTCTATCATCTCAAACTATTTTAATAACGCTTTACTTAAACTCTTTACTCTTTGTACGCTTTTCGAAGACATTTTATTTTTGTAAAATTATTAGGGTTTCGTCGTTAGGGTCTATCATCTCAAACTATTTTAATAACGCTTTACTTAAACTCTTTACTCTTTGTACGCTTTTCGAAGACATTTTATTTGTGTAAAATTATTAGGGTTTCGTCGTTAGGGTCTATCATCTCAAACTATTTTAATAACGCTTTACTTAAACTCTTTACTCTTTGTACGCTTTTCGAAGACATTGTGCTTGTATAAAATATATTAAAGTTTCGTCGTAAGGGTCTATCAACTCTAGTTATTTTAATAACGCTTTACTTAAACTCTTTACTCTTTTGCACGCTTTTCGAAGTCATTTTATTTGTGTAAAAAAATAAGGGGTTTCGTCGTTAGGGTCTATCATCTCAAACTATTTTAATAACGCTTTATTTAAACTCTTTACTCTCTTGTACGCTTTTCGAAGACATTTTATTTGTGTAAAATTATTAGGGTTTCGTCGTTAGGGTCTATCATCTCAAACTATTTTAATAACGCTTTACTTAAACTCTTTACTCTTTGTACGCTTTTCGAAGACACTTTATTCGTGTAAAAATATTAAAGTTTCGTCGTAAGGGTCTATCAACTCTAGTTATTTTAATAACGCTTTACTTAAGCTCTTTACTCTTTTGTACGCTTTTCGAAGACATTGTGCTTGTATAAAATATATTAAAGTTTCGTCGTAAGGGTCCATCATCTCAAGTTATTTTAATAACGCTTTACTTAAACTCTTTACTCTTTTGCACGCTTTTCGAAGTCATTTTATTTGTGTAAAAAAATAAGGGGTTTCGTCGTTAGGGTCTATCATCTCAAGTTATTTTAATAACGCTTTACTTAAACTCTTTACTCTTTGTACGCTTTTCGAAGACACTTTATTCGTGTAAAAATATTAGGGTTTCGTCGTAAGGGTCTATCAACTCTAGTTATTTTAATAACGCTTTACTTAAACTCTTTACTCTTTGTACGCTTTTCGAAGACACTTTATTCGTGTAAAAATATTAGGGTTTCGTCGTAAGGGTCTATCAACTCTAGTTATTTTAATAACGCTTTACTTAAACTCTTTACTCTTTGTACGCTTTTCGAAGACACTTTATTCGTGTAAAAATATTAGGGTTTCGTCGTAAGGGTCTATCAACTCTAGTTATTTTAATAACGCTTTACTTAAACTCTTTACTCTTTGTACGCTTTTCGAAGACACTTTATTCGTGTAAAAATATTAGGGTTTCGTCGTAAGGGTCTATCAACTCTAGTTATTTTAATAACGCTTTACTTAAACTCTTTACTCTTTGTACGCTTTTCGAAGACACTTTATTCGTGTAAAAATATTAGGGTTTCGTCGTAAGGGTCTATCAACTCTAGTTATTTTAATAACGCTTTACTTAAACTCTTTACTCTTTGTACGCTTTTCGAAGGCACTTTATTCGTGCAAAAATATTATGGTTTCGTCCTAAGGGTCTATCATCTCAAGTTATTTTAATAACGCTTTACTTAAACTCTTTACTCTTTGTACGCTTTTCGAAGACACTTTATTCGTGTAAAAATATTAGGGTTTCGTCGTAAGGGTCTATCAACTCTAGTTATTTTAATAACGCTTTACTTAAACTCTTTACTCTTTTGTACGCTTTTCGAAGACATTTTATTTGTGTAAAAATATTAGGGTTTCGTCGTAAGGGTCTATCATCTCAAGATATTTTAATAACGCTTTACTTAAACTCTTTACTCTTTGTACGCTTTTCGAAGACATTGTGCTTGTATAAAAAATATTAAAGTTTCGTCGTAAGGGTCTATCATCTCAAGATATTTTAATAACGCTTTACTTAAACTCTTTACTCTTTGTACGCTTTTCGAAGACACTTTATTCGTGTAAAAATATTAAAGTTTCGTCGTAAGGGTCTATCAACTCTAGTTATTTTAATAACGCTTTACTTAAACTCTTTACTCTTTGTACGCTTTTCGAAGACACTTTATTCGTGTAAAAATATTAGGGTTTCGTCGTAAGGGTCTATCAACTCTAGTTATTTTAATAACGCTTTACTTAAAATCTTTACTCTTTTGTACGCTTTTCGAAGACATTTTATTTGTGTAAAAATATTAAAGTTTCGTCGTTAGGGTGTATCATCTCAAACTATTTTAATAACGCTTTACTTAAATTTTTTACTCTTTGTACGCTTTTCGAAGGCACTTTATTCGTGCAAAAATATTATGGTTTCGTCCTAAGGGTCTATCATCTCAAGTTATTTTAATAACGCTTTACTTAAACTCTTTACTCTTTGTACGCTTTTCGAAGACACTTTATTCGTGTTAACATATTAGGGTTTCGTCGTAAGGGTCTATCAACTCTAGTTATTTTAATAACGCTTTACTTAAACTCTTTAATCTTTTGTACGCTTTTCGAAGACATTGTATTGTGTAAAAATATTAGGGTTTCGTCGTAAGGGTCTATCAACTCAAATTATTTTAATAACGCTTTATTTAAACTCTTTACTCTTTTGTACGCTTTTCGAAGTCATTATATTTGTGTAAAATTATTATGGTTTCGTCGTAAGGGTCTATCAACTCAAATTATTTTAATAACGCTTTATTTAAACTCTTTACTCTTTTGTACGCTTTTCGAAGTCATTATATTTGTGTAAAATTATTAGGGTTTCGTCGTAAGGGTCTATCATCTCAAGTTATTTTAATAACGCTTTACTTAAACTCTTTACTCTTTGTACGCTTTTCGAAGACACTTTATTCGTGTAAAAATATTAGGGTTTCGTCGTAAGGGTCTATCAACTCTAGTTATTTTAATAACGCTTTACTTAAACTCTTTACTCTTTGTACGCTTTTCGAAGACATTGTGCTTGTATAAAAAATATTAAAGTTTCGTCGTAAGGGTCTATCATCTCAAGTTATTTTAATAACGCTTTACTTAAACTCTTTACTCTTTGTACGCTTTTCGAAGACATTGTGCTTGTATAAAAAATATTAAAGTTTCGTCGTAAGGGTCTATCATCTCAAGTTATTTTAATAACGCTTTACTTAAACTCTTTACTCTTTGTACGCTTTTCGAAGACATTGTGCTTGTATAAAATATATTAAAGTTTCGTCGTAAGGGTCTATCATCTCAAGTTATTTTAATAACGCTTTACTTAAACTCTTTACTCTTTGTACGCTTTTCGAAGACATTGTGCTTGTATAAAAAATATTAAAGTTTCGTCGTAAGGGTCTATCATCTCAAGTTATTTTAATAACGCTTTACTTAAACTCTTTACTCTTTGTACGCTTTTCGAAGACACTTTATTCGTGTAAAAATATTAGGGTTTCGTCGTAAGGGTCTATCAACTCTAGTTATTTTAATAACGCTTTACTTAAACTCTTTACTCTTTGTACGCTTTTCGAAGACACTTTATTCGTGTAAAAATATTAGGGTTTCGTCGTAAGGGTCTATCAACTCTAGTTATTTTAATAACGCTTTACTTAAACTCTTTACTCTTTGTACGCTTTTCGAAGACATTGTGCTTGTATAAAATATATTATTTTATTTGTGTAAAAATATTAGGGTTTCGTCGTAAGGGTCTATCAACTCTAGTTATTTTAATAACGCTTTACTTAAACTCTTTACTCTTTGTACGCTTTTCGAAGACATTGTGCTTGTATAAAAAATATTAAAGTTTCGTCGTAAGGGTCTATCATCTCAAGTTATTTTAATAACGCTTTACTTAAACTCTTTACTCTTTGTACGCTTTTCGAAGACACTTTATTCGTGTAAAAATATTAGGGTTTCGTCGTAAGGGTCTATCAACTCTAGTTATTTTAATAACGCTTTACTTAAACTCTTTACTCTTTGTACGCTTTTCGAAGACATTGTGCTTGTATAAAAAATATTAAAGTTTCGTCGTAAGGGTCTATCATCTCAAGTTATTTTAATAACGCTTTACTTAAACTCTTTACTCTTTGTACGCTTTTCGAAGACACTTTATTCGTGTAAAAATATAAGGTTTTCGTCGTAAGGGTCTATCATCTCAAGTTATTTTAATAACGCTTTACTTAAACTCTTTACTCTTTGTACGCTTTTCGAAGACATTGTGCTTGTATAAAAAATATTAAAGTTTCGTCGTAAGGGTCTATCATCTCAAGTTATTTTAATAACGCTTTACTTAAACTCTTTACTCTTTGTACGCTTTTCGAAGACACTTTATTCGTGTAAAAATATTAGGGTTTCGTCGTAAGGGTCTATCAACTCTAGTTATTTTAATAACGCTTTACTTAAACTCTTTACTCTTTGTACGCTTTTCGAAGACACTTTATTCGTGTAAAAATATTAAAGTTTCGTCGTAAGGGTCTATCATCTCAAGTTATTTTAATAACGCTTTACTTAAACTCTTTACTCTTTGTACGCTTTTCGAAGACACTTTATTCGTGTAAAAATATTAGGGTTTCGTCGTAAGGGTCTATCAACTCTAGTTATTTTAATAACGCTTTACTTAAACTCTTTACTCTTTGTACGCTTTTCGAAGACATTGTGCTTGTATAAAAAATATTAAAGTTTCGTCGTAAGGGTCTATCATCTCAAGTTATTTTAATAACGCTTTACTTAAACTCTTTACTCTTTGTACGCTTTTCGAAGACACTTTATTCGTGTAAAAATATTAGGGTTTCGTCGTAAGGGTCTATCATCTCAAGTTATTTTAATAACGCTTTACTTAAACTCTTTACTCTTTGTACGCTTTTCGAAGACACTTTATTCGTGTAAAAATATTAGGGTTTCGTCGTAAGGGTCTATCAACTCTAGTTATTTTAATAACGCTTTACTTAAACTCTTTACTCTTTGTACGCTTTTCGAAGACATTGTGCTTGTATAAAAAATATTAAAGTTTCGTCGTAAGGGTCTATCATCTCAAGTTATTTTAATAACGCTTTACTTAAACTCTTTACTCTTTGTACGCTTTTCGAAGACACTTTATTCGTGTAAAAATATTAGGGTTTCGTCGTAAGGGTCTATCAACTCTAGTTATTTTAATAACGCTTTACTTAAACTCTTTACTCTTTGTACGCTTTTCGAAGACATTGTGCTTGTATAAAAAATATTAAAGTTTCGTCGTAAGGGTCTATCATCTCAAGTTATTTTAATAACGCTTTACTTAAACTCTTTACTCTTTGTACGCTTTTCGAAGACACTTTATTCGTGTAAAAATATTAGGGTTTCGTCGTAAGGGTCTATCAACTCTAGTTATTTTAATAACGCTTTACTTAAACTCTTTACTCTTTGTACGCTTTTCGAAGACATTGTGCTTGTATAAAAAATATTAAAGTTTCGTCGTAAGGGTCTATCATCTCAAGTTATTTTAATAACGCTTTACTTAAACTCTTTACTCTTTGTACGCTTTTCGAAGACACTTTATTCGTGTAAAAATATTAGGGTTTCGTCGTAAGGGTCTATCAACTCTAGTTATTTTAATAACGCTTTACTTAAACTCTTTACTCTTTGTACGCTTTTCGAAGACACTTTATTCGTGTAAAAATATTAGGGTTTCGTCGTAAGGGTCTATCAACTCTAGTTATTTTAATAACGCTTTACTTAAACTCTTTACTCTTTGTACGCTTTTCGAAGACATTGTGCTTGTATAAAAAATATTAAAGTTTCGTCGTAAGGGTCTATCATCTCAAGTTATTTTAATAACGCTTTACTTAAACTCTTTACTCTTTGTACGCTTTTCGAAGACACTTTATTCGTGTAAAAATATTAGGGTTTCGTCGTAAGGGTCTATCAACTCTAGTTATTTTAATAACGCTTTACTTAAACTCTTTACTCTTTGTACGCTTTTCGAAGACACTTTATTCGTGTAAAAATATTAAAGTTTCGTCGTAAGGGTCTATCAACTCTAGTTATTTTAATAACGCTTTACTTAAACTCTTTACTCTTTGTACGCTTTTCGAAGACACTTTATTCGTGTAAAAATATTAGGGTTTCGTCGTAAGGGTCTATCAACTCAATTTATTTTAATAACGCTTTACTTAAACTCTTTACTCTTTTGTACGCTTTTCGAAGACATTGTGCTTGTATAAAAAATATTAAAGTTTCGTCGTAAGGGTCTATCATTTCAATTTGCTTTAGTAACGCTTTACTTAAAATCTTTACTCTTTTGTACGCTTTTCGAAGACATTTTATTTGTGTAAAAACATTAGGGTTTCGTCGTTAGGGTCTATCAACTCAATTTATTTTAATAACGCTTTACTTAAACTCTTTACTCTTTTGTACGCTTTTCGAAGACATTGTGCTTGTATAAAAAATATTAAAGTTTCGTCGTAAGGGTCTATCATTTCAATTTGTTTTAGTAACGCTTTACTTAAAATCTTTACTCTTTTGTACGCTTTTCGAAGACACTTTATTCGTGTAAAAATATTAGGGTTTCGTCGTAAGGGTCTATCAACTCTAGTTATTTTAATAACGCTTTACTTAAAATCTTTACTCTTTTGTACGCTTTTCGAAGACATTTTATTTGTGTAAAAACATTAGGGTTTCGTCGTTAGGGTCTATCAACTCAATTTATTTTAATAACGCTTTACTTAAACTCTTTACCGTACAAAAGAGTTTAGCTTTTCGAAGATAATAATTTCCAAGAATTTTGTAATAGAAATAGTGTATTAAAAAAAGTTATACGAGACGTTTCAAAAGAATTTCGACGGAGTTATGTTATGTTTAGTATTATTGAAATATAGCATCGTTTCGTTCTTTTTTACGTTTTTAATAATATAATTATATATTATGTTGTTTTGTTAACATTTGAAACCTTTGAAGCAGAAATAGCCTAATATCGCAAGTTATTGTCTTAATAGTAATCAGTCAGACGTTTTGTATTTCGACTTGAAAATTTTGAGTATGTAATAGGTTTGAAAATTTTGAAATTTGAAAGAATGGTCAAATACTTGGTAACTTTGTTTAATATCACCAAGAGCATTTCATAAACTCAGTAATCGTGAAATTAAAAAGTGGCAAAAGTTTGCCAAAAATTCCAAGTAGTAACAGCTTGGTTGAAATGAAAAAAAAATATAATTATCAATCAACCGCTGGAATAGGGAACTAAAGTTGTACAACATCCGTAGATGTTGTGATGAAAGGTAAGCTTTATACCGTTTGTTAAAACTCGGTGTGTGGCCAATCGAACAAACAGTCTGCAGAAATCAACTTGTATGAGACTCGCAAGTCCTGTTGACAAAAGTTCGGGGATGTTCGAGTCTCAATCACTGCGGCAGAATAGCAAGGCATCATATTCGACGCAAAAATGTTGCAATATAACTATCTGCAGAAAAACAACAGTGTCGCAATATTGCTCCAGTTATTTGCTTGCTCGAACATCCACTTCTATATTGAATAGATTTGTATTGAATATTGAAAGAAAGAATATTGAAAAGAAGTGGCGAGTATTTTAAATTAGAAATAATTTTTAATGAAGCCAAATACTGGTATTTTTAATGGCTTTGGGAGGTACACCACTTAAAGGGTATTCTCATTGTAAATAGTCCACTTAGTGGCATTTCATAAGAATTAAACATGAATTTATATTTATAGTTGTGTTTCGCCAAAAATGTGACTGATTTGGCACATGCTTATGTAAAGTTTAAAAATAAAACTTGAAATTATCTAAATTCTTTCCTTTCAATTGTCATAAGGACTTGCTTAAGTCTAAAATACCAAAGAATGAAATATTTGATGCAAGAATACCACCAGAATTTGTTATTTTATTGTCATTCTACCTAAAGATTATTTCAGCTGAATAAATTGTACAGTCCATCGTCCTTGCTAAGTGTATATAATCGGAATTTTTTATAAGGGTACGCAGAATTTAAATATATGTATTTTGGGAACACCCTGTTTCATTTAAAGTTAATACAACCATAATATAATATAAAGCGCTTTATATTACACCCCCCAGATTTTATTTGATTTATCGTTTTTCGCTTTCCCATCGGTTTTTTAATGTATTTTATATTATTTTCAGGTAATTTCTTGCTTTATGTGTTCGCAGTTGTTGCCTATAGTTTCTTTTGAAATAATTGTTATAAAATCTTTGACTTTAGTCTGGTGCATTTTTACGTAGGGCAATGTAAAAAAAATATAATAAATTATATATATATATCTGTGCATTTAAAATTGCATTTATGTATTATTTACGTTTGTACTCACTTTGGTCGACGACGGGGCGTTCCTAAAGAATTTAATTAAAGACTTAAAAAAGTGGGAAGGAATAGTTATTTATTTTTACCTTCGTTGTAATGCTTTTCTTAATTTTTTTTAGTTTTTTATGTTTTTTTTCTGCATTGTGTTTGGTTTTGATTTATATAAATTGGTTTTGTCATATCTGATAAATAACGCAGTAATTTTGTATTAACATAATTATGTAAGAGACCGATAAAACAATATTTCAATAAGTTTGATTTATGTAAGTTTAAGACATATGTACATACGGAGTCATTTGGTTTACTCTTTCAGCCTTTAAAATATATAATTCAACGTTTTTTTATAATAAAAAAAATGATTTGTGTTAGGTTTCTTAACAATTTGTGCTAAACTGGGGGTTTTTAACGTACGTATATTTATATTTATATGAACAGTATATCCTATGTAAGTAAGTGGAACAAAACAAATACCAATTCTGCATCATAACATTCCTCTACCGTCGATGACAAGGACCTTTTTGGCAGTAGAAGAAACAACAATGTCGAAGAAGATATACTATGGATATTGTAGTAGATGGGTTTATCGCTTTGTCTTCAGTTTCTTACGAACGAGGAGCTCTGCGCCTATGGTCAATTATTGTCATTATAACTGAGTAGTGTTTCAGTTTTTATCAGCAAACTGCAATAACATTTAGTTATAGACTAATGTTTGCATGTAGCGGAAGTAGTATAAACGACAAAATTGCTTTTCAAAGACGCCCAACAACTATAAAGTTCAAAGAAAGAAACATGGTTACGATTTAACATTGTGAGAAAGACTTATTCATTTATGCTAGAGTACTATTATTATTTTAGAATTAAAATGTATAAATATATATTTATGTGTAACTATTTGTATGCATTTTATAGAGAGATGTACGAGTATGTGCTTAATCAATTAATTGCCTATAAATACAATGATGATGTGTAAGTTCCATGGTAAAGGCGATAAAACATTTATTGGGTATTCTAAGCTTAGCAAAAAGTATGTAGGAGGCTTTTGAAACCGAAATTGTGGAATTAGATTAGCCTGCGATTTTGATTTAGATTACAAATAAATGAAAATTTTGGGATTTTGAAAATTTTGTTTTTTTTTTTGCTTAAAAATACTACAGAAAGTTGTGCAGATTAATATAGGGAGTCTTTTTTCATAGTGGGAGATAATTACTCGTCTATACGTGAAATATTTATGAAAAAAAGAACAATATAAATATTAATTTAAAATTTCAGCAAACGTATCTAAACAAAAAAAGTAATCAAAGTGAAAAATTAACAAATTTCGACAGTAGGCTCATGAAAATATTATAGCAAGACTTGCTATGAAAAAAAATATATGTGTATACACATGTAGGTATGTGTATTTATTTCTTTTGAAGACAGTGAAGTATACATCTGTAATACACATACTCGCATTTTTACATTGGAATTGCAGACACGATCAAATTTGCAGCACTAAAAGCAAATATATTCAGCGGAGGTCACTCCACTACGTTAAAAATATAGTAGAAATTATTCTAGAAAAATTCTTAACGGTGGCAGTTTCTACACATTTGTAATATATTTATAAATAAAACATACGTAGCATATAAAATTGCGCAGCTGCCTTTGAAATCCACATTTCGAAAAAGTGAAATGGCTATATGATCGTTGAATGCCTGCTTTTTCACGTATACATCGTGTAGGAAAGTTTTACGAGAGTCTGACTAATAATTATATATTAATAAGTATATGTACATATGTATGCATACATTAAAAATGTAATTAAAAAACAAAATAATGGAAAATTACAATTTCGCAATATTGCGATGAAGCAAGAAGAAACGACGTCAATATACATAATATACATAATATATATGTATATATTATATATCATATGTAAATGACGAAGAATTATACGAACACAGATACATCAATTGCTATTGAACGAATAAAAACACGTTTCACGGACTTATACATAATATGCGCATGTTAAATAGAAAAATAAAGTTAAAACGTTTCAACTACGTAAAATATGCGTTGTAGGATATAAGTATATACTAAAATAACGAATATCAAATATATGTATATGTGAAAACATTACGATGTTTTATATATTTACTTAGGTATAAGTATAATGTAAAAAAAATCGAATCAACTTCATTTCATTTTTGTACCTTACTCATCTTCCCAAATCCATTGGATTACTCATGCTCTAGGCTTTACACAGACATTTTTCAACGCAGTTTTCTGCCCGAAATCGTATCTTACACCTGCCTTTGAATTCTTTCCAACACATATGTATGTAAGTAAATGCCCATGTAATAAGCCTGCCTGCCTGTCTTTCTGTTCTGCATAGATTCCTCACCGAATCAGCCTGCCTAATTGGTAACTAGGGTACGCAGTAACAGCTAATGGACGGCCAAATGTGTTTGAAAAAAACATCCAAAAAGTCAGCCCTGTGCCTAGATTTCATCTGTTCTCATTGAATTCCTTTAAAGCTCATGCTTAAGTATGTCGCCTCTGCTAGCCTCCCGGTTCTTCGCCTAACCGTACTTGCAATTTCCTCAATAAAGCCCAATTTCCGGCAGCCATTTCCAGAGAACTATTTTCTTCTTCGTTCACACTATTAAAACACTTTTTCAGCTACCAATACACTTTTTCACAATTTGACTCTTTAATATTTTTAAACACCTTGTTGTACGACTGAAACACAAATGATAGAATGTCGACTGGCGTTGCTGTATTTATACCCGTTGGCTGTGCAGCTCGGAAAAGTCGGGAAAATTCCACAGTCAAATCGCTTTTATTGATTTTCGTTTTGAGTCTATTTGTCTCACTTCAACACACAAGGAGTTCATGTATTACCTTTTCTGTGTAAGTTAACGATAAGCGAGAAGGTATACTGACTTTTTGGATCGTATTCAGCTGACAGACATACATACATATGTACGTATAATAATCACCTGGATCAATACGAAAACAATGAAATCACCAAGTCGTTGTGAAATTTTAATGTTCATGCCAATTTTTACTGAAATTCTGTTATTTATTATAATTATTTATGTTTATTTATAGTATTTTATAAATTTTAATTAGCAAAAAATACGTTGAAAGTCGTTACTAAAGCAATAACAAATCATAAAAATATCGCATACTAGCTAGTGCTCTCAGCCTGCTTTGTTTTCTTAAATGTGTTTATATGAACATATGTATGTATGATTTTTTATATGAGCGTATCTACAATTTATTATAGCGGTACAGTCACCTCTTTCTTTCTAATGAAAAACACACACATTTATTTTTATGTATATATTTTAAATCGCTCATTCTGACAAAGTGGAAGCCGTTTTTTCAGCTACGGGGTGCCAGCGAATTCTAGAAACTTGGATAATGTTCTATATATGTATTTCTTGCATGTATGTACCTACATATGTATGTATGTACATATATAAAAATAACAACCACCGATTTTATAATTTTATTGTATCCCTTTATTATAATAAAATTAATAATTCTTTATATTATATTTTGGGAGTTTGTTGAAGGTAGAAAATGTATACATATATGTATGTACACAAATTTTTCACGTTTTGCGCCTACGGCTTCTATGTAAATATGTACGTGCTTAAATGCATGCCGCTATGACGTTTCAATAACTTGTTTGTATCCGCATACATATGTATGTATGTATTTACATACAAATATTCACACTATATGTCCATTTACGAAAGTCTGGATTATTCTCATACAGGCATCCCAACTAACATCAGCGAAATGTTTCTCGAATCTTTCAGAAAATTATAGGCATTTGTTTGGTTATTATTTACATACATACATACATATTTACATATTTATTACTTTAAATAGTAATGGTATACAATTTATAGATATTTGATTAATATCTTTTCACTGTACTGTAATTTACGCTTAAACTTCGTAGCAAAGGAATTTAATTTAAGATTTTAACCAACGAAAATCTGTTTTCCATGATTCAATAAGGGCAATCCCCATAATCATACTTAACTAACATCCTTTAATGAAGCCTTAAAACACATATGTATGTATTGTGTCAGAAATCGGATGGAAGCTTGACTCAAAATTCAGCAAACTCAGTAAATCTCAAATGATATATTAATACATACATATGTAGATATGTATATATATGTTCATAGTTCAAAATAAGGATTACTCGAGATTTTAAGATATTAAGAACTAACTAGCTTATAAAACACTCGAATTTGCCTCAATAAATTATATTACGAGTATATTATATAATTCAATAGCAAATATGCATGTTTTTGCTCTGTTTTACTTAAAATTGGAATAAAGTTAATTATACATTATACGATTATATAGTATATACTAGTTTTGCAATAAAATATTGCAATTCCTTGTAAATTTTACAACTTATTTGTACTTTTAACCTATGCAACCTTTGCATAGTAATATAACTATGTACATATGTATGTATGTACATACATATGCAGATAAAGTAGAGCTCTTCCTTGCAACGCTGAATTCTTACAACGAGTTATGAAATTAATATTATGTTCGTTGTTTTAAAATTGCTTTTTCAACAGAGAGTAAAGGTAGTTGGCGAATTCAGCGCTGGGTAATGCGCCTAAAGCAATATAATAAATACTGAGCGATGTACTATACATATGTATATGTAGTACATATATACATATGTATGTATTAATATATTTATGTACATAAGTGCACATATCACTTAAGTGATTAGTAATTACTATACATTTATTAGATAACTCTATAATTATACCCTAAAACGCTTTGAATCTTTCAGCATTAGTTTAAAAAAATAAAAATTTGCGAAAAGTATTCAATAAATTTGTTTTCGAAATTGCTGCCTAAAATCATGCTATACATACATGTGTATTTGCTTGGTGCAGGAAACGAGATATACATACATATACGTCCTTGCACTTTTGTACAGTCTGCGAAAACAACCCCTAAAAGCAGTTTATGCACACCGATTAATTACTAGGGTGGGTTTAGACGTTCAATTTTTTATTTCATGTTATCGAGAAATATTCTTTCCATATGTTAGCGACCTTATTTATTCATGCCAAAAAAATGGCTATATGCGTAATGCCGTTTAGGAGGAAGCCGTAAATAATTTCTGTAAATTGAGGAAACATTCTGGAAATGTGTTGCATATTTATTGTCATAACCATATATGTATGCACAGGTATGTAAGACTAAGCCTAATCAGTATAAACCAAAATAAAACTTTTACCAGATACTAGTAAATACAAAAAATAAATATATTGGGTAGTCAAAAAAGTCTTTTCATATTTCTAATCAAACTATATATTTATAATGAACTTTAATGAACCAAATATGTATGTACCATTTTGATTGATCACTTTTTGCCATTTTTCCGCTTGAGACATTATTCCATCAGTGTAAAATTTGCCCGGTTTCTCGGCGAAAAACTGCGACAAGTAATTTTCATAGGCTTCTCTTGAAGCCAACTTTACTCCATTAAGGGAGTTTAGCATTGACCGAAAGAAACGGTAGTCCGATGGTGCAAGGTTAGGGCTATATGCGAAAATTGTTGAGCTTCGTCACGCTTGGACCACGATCTTTTTCGCACATTACTGTCGTATTTGATCCACTTTTCGCCTCCTGTTACCATTTGCTTCAGAAATGGTTCGATTTCATTTCGTTTCAGCAAGGCATCGCAGATGTTAATTTGGTCCATTTAATTTTTCACATACAATTCATGTGGTACCCAAACGGCGAGTTTCTTTTTGTAGCCAGCCTTTTTTAAATGGTTCAAAACCTTTGACGCTGTTAAAATCCTTAGCGATGTCATGGCGCTGGTCCATCTTTTCCATAATTTGATCGACTTTTTTCAACTTCCCCGAATTTAATGGTCATCTATTGACAAAATACGAAAAGACTTTTTCAATAATTATTCAAATTCAATCATATTTCATTTCTCTACTTAAAAGAGACACTTCGTTAGTAAGGTTTTTAGATTTTTCAGCTCAGTAAAACAGATTTTTTGAAATAATTGGTTTTCAAAAACAGTTGGTTGTCGGATGAATTGAGGAGCATAGACAACTTTCTTACTTTCAATGTTCAATATGCTTTCATAATAATCATAAAGGAGAGTTTCGAATGCGACGTAATGAGATGAAGTCTAAAAATTAAAGGTTTTTGGACAATTCAATGATCCGATCTGGATAATTTGTTCCGCTATGAACAACAATCGATGCCGATGGAGCAGATGCTCCATTGCCCAACCATGAAGAGGTTCGAATAGCAATTAACCGCCTGAAGAACAACAAAGCGGCGGGGGCCGATGGATTGCCGGCCGAGCTATTCAAACACGGCGGCGAAGAGGTGATAAGGAGCATGCACCAGCTTCTTTGTAAAATATGGTCGGACGAAAGCACGCCCAATGATTGGAATTTAAGTGTGCTATGCCCAATCCATAATAAGGGAGACCCCACAATCGGCGCCAACTACCGTGGGATAAGCCTCCTCAACATCCCGTATAAGGTTCTATCGAGCGTATTATGTGAAAGATTAAAGCCCACCGTCAACAAACTGATTGGACCTTATCAGTGTGGCTTTAGACCTGGCAAATCAACAACCGACCAGATATTCACCATGCGCCAAATCTTGGAAAAGACCCGTAAAAGTAGAATCGACACACACCACCTCTTCGTCGATTTCAAAGCTGCTTTCGACAGCACGAAAAGGAGCTGCCTTTATGCCGCGATATCTGAATTTGGTATCTCCACAAAACTAATACGGCTGTGTAAACAGACATTGAGCAACACCAAAAGCTCCGTCAGGATCGGGAAGGACCTCTCCGAGCCGTTCGATACCAAAAGAGGTTTCAGAGAAGGCGACTTCCTATCGTGCGACTTCTTCAATCTGCTGCTGGAGAAAATTATTCGAGCTGCAGAACTTAATCGAGCAGGTACAATCTTTTATAAGAGTGTACACCTGCTGGCTGCCGATGATATTGATATCATCGGAATGAACACCCGCGCCGTTAATTCTGCTTTCTCCAAACTGGACAAGGAAGCAAAGCAAATGGGTCTGGCAGGGAACGAGGGCAAGACGAAATATCTCCTGTCATCAAACAAACAGTCGTCGCACTCGCGACTTGGCTCTCACGTTACTGGTGACAGTCATAACTTTAAAGTTGTAGATAATTTCGTCTATATAGGAACCAGTATTAACACTACTAACAATGTCAGCCTTGAGATCCAATGCAGGATTACTCTTGCCAACAGGTGCTACTGCGGACTGAGTAGGTAATTGAAAAGTATAGTCCTCTCTCGACAAACAAAAGCCAAACTCTATAAGTCGCTCATAACTCCCGTCTATGGGCAGAGACTTAGACGATGACAACAACCGATGAGTCAACGTTACTAGTTTTCGAGAGAAAGGTTCTGCGAAAGATTTATGGTTCTTTGCGCATTGGTCACGGCGAATATCGCATTCGATGGAACGATGAGCTGTACGAGATATAGGACGACATTAACATAGTTCAGCAAATTAAAAGACAGTGGTTACGCTGGCTAGGTCATGTTGTCCGGAAGGACGAAAACACTCCAGCACTGAAAGTATTCGACGCGGTACCCGCCGGGGGAAACAGAGGAAGAGGAAGACCTCCACTCCGTTGGAAGGACCAAGTGGAGAAGGACCTGGCATCGATTGGAATTTCCAATTGGCGCCTCGTTGCGAAAAGAAGAAACAGCTGGCGCGCTTTTGTTATATACGCTATAATCGCGTAAGCGGTGTCTACGCCAGTTAAAAAGAAGATGAACAATAATTCATGCCAAATTTCATGAAGATATCTTCAAAAAAAAATTTTCCATAACCGTCCAGTTCGATAATCCAAACCGAATTGAAGATATATTTTTAAATAAAAAAGTTTTCCATATTAAAACTTGATTTCGATCGTTCAGTATGTATGGCAGTTCCGACAAATGTGCAGATTATACAGACAGACATTTATATATGTTTTTATGGGGTCTCTAACAATTCCTTATAGGTATTTTGAGAACTTGTGCGTTCGAGACTAGCTAGGCTAAGTGCGCCTTCTTTAAACGCGTTTTTCTCGAAACTGTGTTTTTGAAGTTTTGAACTACTTCACCGATCTTCGTGAAATTTTATGCAGGTCTTTGAGATACAGTGTATGCCAAAAATCCAATTTTTAGTTTTTTTTCTTCGTCCAAGTTTTAAGTTAAGGTTTTAATAAAATAGGTGCTTTTGTTCACTTTAGCTGATCCTGTAAGGAGTAATCCTGTCAACGCGGACGTATTTTTTTGCCGAGGGGTCACCGGAAATGGCGCCGCAATGGCCGAGCTTAAAATATTTTTCTTTCAAAAATTTCAGAACTTTTTTTTTTAATAGTGTATGTTTGTAGCAGTAAAAAATTCAAATAAAATATTTAATTTTTTATTTGAGAAAAAATTGTTGAAAAAAAGGCTGTTGTTCTCGAATTTATATTCCAATGTACCCAAACAATTCTTGATTCGGTACGAAAAATGAAAAGATAATTAATTATATTAAACGTAAAATTTAGAAATTTATCATTTCTAAAACAAATATGTACATCTCAAATCTTTTCTCTCAGTGCAGTTCCGAGCTATATATATCTTAGTATGTTTGTATACATCATGACTACCTCCAAGGTGTTTGAACTTTTGGCCGCATTTTTGTTATTGTTCTACAGCAAAAGTAAACTGTGTGTTTGTTTGTGAAAATCGAATGCAATAAGTGCAGAGAAGTGGGATACTCTCCGACAGCTGTGAGAGACAATTTATTAGAGTGTCGAGCTAAACAAGGACACAAACGCACGACATAAGGACATATTGGACTGGTGTGATTTTGTGAGAGTAAGAAACATATGTACATGCAAACGTATCGTATATTACATACAAATATACATGTTCAAATGTAGGTTTGTACATTTGTTCATGTACATATATACGACTGCAAGTATATAGTATGTGGCCACATATTGATGTGTGGTGGACATAACGAAATTGTTTGTTACACTATATTGTAAGCTTCACTGGCACTGGCTCTTTCCAAGTGACGTCCAGATGAAAAGGACTGAGATAAACAACTTGTCAGCCAAAGTAATTTTCTACTATTTGACAAATTGCAAGAAAATATACTGCGAAATGACTTTATTTGTTGGCGTTTGTGACAAATGACCTACACGTTTATGTTGCTATGTTAGAGTCAAAGATTTGCTGCGGTTATTTTAATTTTTATTAGGTAATGAAGCTGTATGTTTTGGAAATATTTATATGGGTGAGTGTATGTAATCGCTTGCTGTGAATAACAAAATTGGTCCAGTAGGCAGAGAACAAGGCATAAAGTTGATAACTGGCTAAAAGTATGTGCATACAAGCTAAGATTGATGTTAAGCATACGGATATGTGTAGCTTATTATCTTAAGGGCACGTTATGAATTTCATTGTAACGAGCGGAAATAGTTGCTTGTTTGAAAACAGTTACTTTTTATTGCTATAAAGTAGGAAGAGATAAAAATACCCAGTGGAAAGTACGTTGTACCCATTAGGAAAAACTGGAATGTGTGAGTTTAATTTATAAAATTCATAATTTAGAAGTGGGATGCATTTACTTAAATTAATTTGATAAAATTAAAGTAAGACATTAAATTATTGTTCGATGCTGATTGGAAAAAATCAGTTAAAATATTTGTTTGCTTCTTCAAACAATTCTCTTTTTATATCCTAAAAAGTAAATAATTTATATAGATATAAATGAACAGCTGGACGAGCTAAGTTGAACTAGATTTTAAGCTATCGATGTAGCTGCTCATTTTCCGGTATCGTCCATATCGGACAAATATTATGTTATATACGTTTGTCAAAGCAATATTATGTTATATACGTTTGTCCGATATTTTGCCAACGACTTATCTTCAATCTACCCCTGGAGAAAATAATTCGAGCTGCAGATCTGAATAGGGATGGTATAATCATCTACAAGAGTGTACAGCTGCTGGCTTACGATGATGATATTGATATTATTGGCCTCAACAAATGCTCTGCTAGTTTAGCTTTCTCCCCATTGGACAAAGAGCAAAGCAAATGGATCTGGTAGTGAACGAGGGCAAGACGAAATTTCATAAAAATTGCCATCAGACAAACAGTCGTCGACTTGGCTCCAAAGTCAACATTGAAAGCTATATTTGGAAGTCGTAGATAAGTTCGTCTCCTCTCGACGAACAAAGACCAAACTTTACAAGTCACTCATCGTCACCGTCTTACTACATAGGGCAGAGGCAGGGACTATCACAACATATGATAAGTGGGCGTTAAGAGTTTCCTAGAAAAAGGTTCTGCGGAAGATTTATAGTCATTTGCGCATTGACAAATGTGAATACCGCAGTACCCGCCGGAGGAATCAGAGACGGAAAGAACAGGCGGAGAACGACCTGACTACACTTGGAAGAATGACTGGCGCACTATTGTAAGCTCGGCTAAAACTATCCATACCTAAGGGGTAGATGAACATATTTACCGTTCTACATGTGCGTTTGTGTGCATGAATGTGTGTCTGCTTGAACTTTTAAATTCATTCTCCTACAGATTTCAAATATCTATATTATATTTAACGTAAAATTCATACTATTGAATAATAAATTAACTGTATCTATTTTCAATTATTGGTTTGGGAAGATTAATTATACGTACATACACACACGGCTGAAACATGCATGTTAGGAGTAAACTAAAAATACTACTCGGTAAGTGGGACAAGCAATTAGAAAACTAAATTTGAAAACAAATGTACTTGAAGCCACTTAATCAATGCATTGATTATAGAGTGTGGCAGATAAATAATTTATATTTGGATGTGGATGAAAAATTGATTTATGGTAGATGGCTCTTAGTAAAACAAAGTAAATTTGAATTTAAGATAAAATTTAAAACCAAGTTTTCTGAAAAAGTATTTTTAAAAAATGATTAGTCAAAAAAAAAAAATGTCTGTCTATATATACGCGAACAAATTCCTCAGTTTAAGAGATATTGACTTGATATTTTGCCGATATAGGACCATTACAACGTATAAATACTTGCCATACAAACAGAACAATCGGAATCAAATGCCTGTGTTGAAAACTTTTTGACAAGAAAATTCGACATGGATCATTGTCCTATCTCCGAAGAAATCAAATCAAATAAAAAACTATAGCATATAGCTGGCATACAAACGGAACGATCAAAATAAAGTTTTTATAAGGAATTTTATGTATTTGTGAAGGGTTTGTGAAGGTTATAACGAATGTGCAACCGAAGCTAATGTTTTTGCTTGTTTTTGTTTTATTTTTATTTAATATTAGGTGTGCCTCTCAAAAATTTTATTATTGAAATTTTTATGGATTTCAGCTTAAATTTCCTGGTAATATTCTAAATACTTAAAGGTTAACACATCTGCCATATATTTATGCAATGAAGAAAGGGTTAACAATATTTTCATTTAACAATACATCCCTAATGTTTGTGTGTGAGCTCATCAATGCTACTGCTAAGATATATATATATATATATGTATGTGTGTGTGTACGTATGTGTACTTGTATATGTGTTAACATAAATCCCTATCAGTCAACACTGGAGCATCTTTTATAACTGGTGCATAACAAACTCCAAACAACAATAAAAATAAAAACAAATTATTAATATCAGTTGGCAAAGAGATTCGTCTACAGTCGCCCAAAAGTTTGCGAACGTGTTGTCATGTGCATTAGTCAAGTTTAGGCGGCTCTGAGTTGCTAAATAAATCCAATATAATTCTGGTATATGTACATATGTATATCTATGTCAATTCACAAATAGGCGTAAAGTATATACATATATAAGTAGATGTGAGGGTAATTTGTTATTTTGCACCAAAAATAGGCTCTGAAGGTTTAAATTTAGATTGTAGGCTTAAGAGAAGAGTTGGAAGAAAACAAATAAAGATAAAACATAAATTGAGTTATATAAAAATAAATTTCATTCAAACATCACTGATTTCTTTGGTAATGGTTGTCATTTTTATTTATATCGTAGTTAATTTAAATTCTTACTTTACTTCAAATAACTCAATACTTGCTAATGTTATTTTACGTAAAGTAACTCTGTGTGTTTGTATGTATTTTACAGGCGCTTTCAGCAGTGATGATGTGATTTCAAATGTGTATACAGTGCTTAGAAAACCATAAAAATTGTTGACAGTCCCAAATTCATGTTTTTCCTCGAGCGGATAAGACATTACCCCAACTTACAGCTCATATAAAACAATAAAATTCTGAACCCACCATTTTTTACTTCACAACTTTGAGGCAAAAATGTTATGTCTCTCCTTTGTATTTACATATGTATATATGTATATATTTTTTAACTTGTGGTGGAATAGATGACCAAACCCTTAGGGAGTATGCCAAGACCTTGGTATGAGTAAGTACAAATATGCGAATCCATTACACACACATATGACTACGGTACTTTCACTTTTGCTGACTTGTTTGGGACTACGAGTAAAGGCATTAAAGACGTCAGCCAATTGAAAGTGTGGGATCTTTTGTTTGTGAATGGTTAACTGTCGATAATGGTTTATAAATTGAAAATACTTTTATGGCATTTTGGCAGACCAAGTTTTGAGGTCAATGAATTGCTCTCTACCTCGTCAAAATCTGTACGCCCTTAGGTACATACATATGCATTTACAAGCACATACGAGTCAACAATGTGCACTGGAATAGGCATTCGTTTCGAAGATATTTTGACACTAAAATCAATTTTAAGGTACCAGCAGTTGTTGAATGTAAAGTGCTTTTAGAAAGTTGATAATTGTTGCGAATTGTTGTCAGAAGTTGTTGCAAGTAAAGTGATTTCAGAAAGTTTGACAATACTGAAAATTTTTAAATTATTTTGCTACTGTGAAAATTATTGCCTTTAACTGATTTCAGTACTTTATAGAATATAATTTTGGTATATGTAATAATACGCGTTCACAATATGCATTGGAAAAGGCATTCGTTTCGAAGAAACTTTGGCACTTAACTCAATTTTAAGGAATTAAAAGTTGTTGCAAGTAAAGTGTTTTCAGAAAGTTTATCATTACTGAAATTTTGGAAATTATTTTGGTGCTGTGAAAATTGTTGCTAGTAAAGGGCTTTAAGTACTCTATAGAAATACTACAATATTATGTAAATACAAATTTTAATAAGTTATTGCAAGTAAAGTGCTTTCAGGAAGTCGATCAACACTTTATACTACTTGCAGAACTTTAGTTTACAAAGTATCGATATTAAAGCCAATTGTTGAATGTGAAATGTTTACTAAAAGTCGCAAGTTAAATACTTCGAACAATTGCCTTAAATATTTTAAGTAAGGCGCTTTCAGCAAGTCATAATTTGTAAGAAGAAGTGCATAATAAGCAATATTCTACATTTGTATTAAGTATAATTTGCCAATAAATTGCATACATACACTAATCCTTTATTTTACTAAGATACTAATTTTATTTTTAATCTTAATTTTTTAAAATTGTTTTGTATAAAAAATTCTGCAAAATTCATTAGCAGCACTTTCAGAAAGCGCTTTACTTGGCGCACCATTTTACAACTTTAACTACAAATACACCTTAGCCAAGTATCATAAACAAATAAACGCCTAAAATAGTGTGAATAATTATTTTGACATCAATTTATTTCACAAAAGTTTCACAGCTCGTTTTGTAGCAACGGGGTGGCAACTAAGAAGATATGTTTGGAATATTTTCCATTTATGCGAGATTCTTACACAAAAATCATAAGAATTTTCTAAATTAATTATTTCCAAATTATGCAGACAGTGTCGAAAAAAATATTAAAAATAACTCTAAATCTGCTTGCGTATCGGGGCTGATATCCTCCAACTGTCTAAATACGACATTAGTCAGAAAGAAGGCATTTCCATCTAATACTTCTGCACCAAAATACAACTTTATATTCAATTTAGCACGAATGTACAAACATATATATATACATACATTACGTAGTGTACTACTTTTTAGATTTGACAGACATCAACTTTTCTGTCGTTGAGGGTTTGGCTAATTTATGCTGTAAGGTTGCAGAGGAAAGAGAAATGAAGAAAATTATAGTGGATACTGTGTTGAGCGCAACGGTTGGTATCTAAAGTCATTGTTGTTGAGGGACATCAATGGTAGCGTATGCACTGTTATATGAGTGGAAAACAAATTACACTCAAATTAAGCGTTGCCAGTACAGTAATTTTTTACATATTTGTTGGAATCTTTTCTAATTGTGTGAATTGTGACTGGAACATAAGTATAGGTAATGTAGGCGATTAATTTTAATAATCCATAGATATTTCTTTAAGGGATTACATGGGTTTCCTTGGGTAAAAATAGAATTTTTTCAACAATTTTTTTTTTCTCATATAAAAAATTTAATATTTTAATAGAATTCTTTCTTGTTACAAACATATACTATTCATGATTTCTGAAATAAAAAAAAAATATTTTAAACTCGGCCATTGCGACGCCATTTCCGGTGATCCCCCTGAAAAAAGATGCCACCGCTATGGTAGGATGACTAAAATTTGGATTTTTACAAAAAAAAAATGAAAATTTCGCGACATTTTTGGTTTTTTCCAAATAGTTGTAATAAAAAAAAAATACTTCATCCTATTCCTTAAGAATTGTACCTCAAAGATCTGACTAAAATTTCATGAAGATGGGTTGAGTAGTTTCCAAGGAATCTTGCCAACCGACTTCAAAAACACAGTTTCGAGAAAAACGCGTTTAAAGACGGCGCACTTAGCCTAACTAGCCTGAGCGCACAAGTTTTCAAGGCAGCATCTCCGAAACTATTATTCGGTTCAACATGAAAAGTTAGGACAATATTCTAGAGGTGTTGTAGATTTTTTGAAACCCGTAAATCCATTTTCGATGAATTTTTTTTAAACTATTTCAAGAGCCAGTTTAATAATTTTGAAATTAAAAAAAAAAGTTGTCGAAAACTTACGATACTTAGGAGCATTCTAATCTCAAAAGAAGATAATTCCACAAAGGTATGAGAAATTTTGAAATCTTCTTCTTTATTGGTGTAGTCACCGCTTATAGCCGAGTTAATCGTTATAAATATCACAAAAAATTCACTCTCAAGTATGAAAAGTTCTTGCTCCATTTGTCCCGATAAAGCTGAACTTTTACAAAATGAGTATCGTTATCAGGTATCTTTAGACAAGCTTGATCGTGCGAATTGCAATCCAACATTCATGGAGACCATTATAACTGCCGATGAAATATGGATTTATGAGTTTGACATGCAAACAAATCAACAACCATTGGAACCCGTTTTCATTCGATCGAAGAGATAAAACAAAATTTGCTGAAGGAGCTGAGGGCCATCACGAAACGAGTTTATGAAAGGTAGAAAAATCGTTAGAATAAATGTATTACGTTTGGTGGAAAATTAAATATTTTTTGTTTTATATGTATACACAATCTATCGCAGCTTATCATAGAAACTACAATGTTTATACCAAATCAAGCAATAATATTGAACAAAACATTTATGCAACAGATCTGGCAACCTACTAAATACTCAAATGCAATTGCATAAAGTGTGGAAGCTCACACTAACAGATATAGCCATACCAGACACATACCAACCAACCCGAATACCAAACACGCAAGGACGAAAGTTGGGCGCTAACGTCTAGTCCAACACTCAGAATTGCACTCAAACGAGTTGAGTGAGCGCCGAGAGAGCGCGCGCAGCAAGGTAACAAGGACCTACATTCACAACTCAACGCCAAGCAGCAAACATCAACAAATGTCTGACAGCCAGAGAGTGTGGAGAGCCGCACAAAGTCGAAGTCTTGGGAGCAATAGCAGCAGCAGCAACAACGTCGAGCAAACAGAGTATGCCAAGAGTAGTGGTAAATGGGGAGTAGTAGCGCTAAAAGAGTAACCAAAGCATGGTGCTGCTGTTGTTGGCGGTGTTGTTGTGTGGGCCGTGGGCGGCTCGTAAAGTTTCGTATAGGCAACAACGAAGTGGATCGCTAAAAGCGAAACTGTGCCATACATTTTATCAAATACACACACATATACACATGCCGACGTATACCGATGTTTGTGCGAATATATCCTGGTAAACGATGTACGTACATATATGTGTATTTAGACAACGAAATGTGCTGGCATACAAAGTTTGACAACAGTATGGCTTTGAACACGAAACCGTTAACAACGACAGTGCGCCTAAGGAATTAAAAAAGACAAAAGACCAAAGCCACATCGACACATGACACACATATGAAAACAGGAAATACACACACCCATGTAAATATCAAGCAGGCGAATGAACTAACTCGCGTTTAACAATAGTAAACAAAACAAAATCGCAGAGTTCGAGTGAAGGAAATACAACATTTTCGCACATATGCAAAGTGGCAAGCATAACACAAAATAGTAACATTTACCGTTGCTGTATGGGTGCCTGTATGTGTACATGTGGTTGAAGGCAACGCGTACGACGAGTACATTGTGCTGAACTCAACGCTACTCCAGTTTTGTGCTGTGCAGTTCACGGTAATACGAGATAAACCAGTTGATTTTGAATTTGAATTGAGCTGCGTGCGTTTTGTGGGTGTTGGATTTAAGCGCTTACATAGCCAATTAAGCTTAGATGCTGTGTGGCTTAAGAGCGTGTGGCTTATGAAGTAATCAGCAGCGCACAATGTCGCATTCAAAGTTGCTACGTTACTTAGTTAGCGTAAATTTTGCGTCAAAATAGTGGGATCAAAGCTGTAGATGCAAAAAAAAATACAAATAAACTGAAAAGTAATTTTGAAAAGCAAGAAAAAGTGTATTTGAGCCGAAAAAGTCGCTGGGCGCGGGTAATGAATATTTATTTGTGTTTATTTTAGGCGCTGAGCCCTGTGTGTTTGAACTTTTGAATATGCTTTTGGCATATCAATTGGTATTAAGTGATATTTTGTTGTTTTTGTTCTTTTCGTGCACTTAATTACGGTATAACCACATTTTGCAGCGTTTTTTTGCACTCGACTATGACCCATTGCCCGAGAAAAAGTGTTTATTACACATACATAAGTAACTGTGTGTATATATTTGTGTATGTGTGTGTGTTTATATTTGTGAATGTGTGTCTGTGTATACGCTAGTGTATTATTAAATATTTTCAAAGTTATGCGACAATGGTCCCATGACCCTTTTTAGTTTAATGCCTCGTTTTCGTTTTTCTTAAATACCCATTCTTATATATGTACGTGTATAACTGTGTATATGTACACACATATGTACATATGTTTATTTATAATTCACTAAGGCATCACAATTGTAGTCCTGTAATTCGGAACATTTGTGCCATTACATTTTATTGCTTGTACGCTGAACACATATGTATGTGTGTGTGCGTGTGTTTGTTGCTGTTGTCATTCATTCATTGAGTTTGTCTGGAGAAAAACTTGCGACGCCGTCATCCTTGCCGTTAAGAGAATAGAAAGAAATTAAAGCTTAATGGAAAAAAGGCTCAACAAATAATCACACACACACATGTGCACACACACAAACACACTTGCATAGCCAAAGGCATAAATTGAATGTTATAAATTTAGTCAGAAAGTTAGTAGCAGCAGCGACAGTATTTAGTGAGTCCCTACAAAGCTTTCACATATCGGTGCGCAGCGGCACGCAGCGCGCACTCAAACGTAACGGTTGTCCGTACGCACTCTTTGTGTCAGATAAATATCCAAGTCATATATTGTCGCCTTGTTGTCTGCTACTGAACTTTTTATCGCTCCATCGGCTATCGTAAACGTTGCTGTTGTTATTGTTGTTGAACTCGCTGTATTGTTTTGTGTGTGTGTGTTTGTGGCTGTTGTTGTATGTTTGTTAGCCTTTTGATAGTGTTGTGGCAAGGTTGAGTTTGTCAAGCTGCTACTTAACGGCAACAATTACAACTGCGCTATTTGGGCATCGTAAATATTTGTTGTAAGTCTTGTGCATACAAAAACACATACAAACACCCACACAAATACGGAAAATGTAGCGGTGTATTTGGCAATGTTGATAGCTTTGTGGCAAAGATAGCACTTAAGTAAGCGGATAATTTCGACACTGATTGCGGATTGTATTTGATTGCAGTAATTGATTTTAATGTCGTGTATGTAATAAAATGCATATTCGTACATACAGATATAACTATATGTATGTATACATAAAGCTCTGTAATGAAACGCTCACAAATGCATACACAAACGCATCAAAAAAAAGCTGCAGCTGCAGTTGCATTAGTGCCTAGATGTGTTTCATACACATACATACATGAGTATGGTATAATTTCATAAACACACCTCCACAGACACCTACACGGCCAACGACGGCCGCAACCTTGCGAAATGTGAAATTTTCGAGTTGCAACCTTCAAAACAAAACCGAAATTGGTTTTCAAGCCCTTTGCCTGTTACATTTTTTATGCGCATAGCCGCCTACATACATAAATACATGCATATAGTATGTATCTGTTTATGTGCCATTTGTTGGTGGAATTGCAAAATTAGGCGATGCCATTTTACTTGGTTATACCGTATGTTGCACTGCAATAAATACGCTTACACACATTCATACATGTGCACCTAGATATGTTATATGACTGTTGTACATATGTACTCATCTGGACGGTGGCCTTAACGTGAATATCTGCACAAGGTCCTCAGGCAGAAAGTATAGCAGTGGACCTTGAGTTGTTTTACAGGCGCGAAAGGTTGTGCAATCTGCTCCGCTAGGCGGTAAATGCATTTCAATAACAACAATAATAATAAATTTTACAGATATCATTTCTTGATCACTCTCTTTACTTAAATAAATAAATGAGAGTTTGTAAAATGAGATAAAAATTAATAAAAATATAAGGAAATCTGAAATGTTTTCAAACAACTAAAAAATAAATGTACATATATATAATATATGTTTAAAATCTGCTTACGTTTTTAAGTTGAAAATATTATCAATTATTCTATATTAAGGAAAAGATTATCAGCAAATCCATTTAAATTGAATTTATTATAGGAAACTAAAGAGATTCGTTGTAATTTATGCTGCCATAAAATTCCGGCTTCGGTTTGAAAAAATAAATAAACAAGAAAAAATGTGTTCTTCAGTTGCACCGTAGATATAAAACCCTTTACAAAAAAGAAAAGCTTGTGAACCTTAAACGGAGTCAATAAGAAGAAAAGAGTATAATTTCGAGAATTGAAGTGAGATTTAGAAGCATTTGATTAGATAAACAATTAAAAAACACAAGTAAGAAAGGGCAAAGTTCGAGTGCAACTGAATATTATATACCCCAGAGGAATCATGCAAATATACAGTTGAACTTCCCTAACTCAAATCACCTTAATAATCGACAAAAAAACTTTGAGTTAGTTACTTCGAGTTATGGAAGGAAATTTTACTTCTACTGCCAATTCAAGAGTACGATTTATAGAGGTTCGACATTTATAAAGGGTGATTTTTTTAAAGCTTGATAAATTTTTTTAAAAAAAAAAACGCATAAAATTTGCAAAATCTCATCGGTTCTTTATTTGAAACGTTAGATTGGTTCATGACATTTACTTTTTGAAGATAATTTCATTTAAATGTTGACCGCGGCTGCGTCTTAGGTGGTCCATTCGGAAAGTCCAATTTTGGGCAACTTTTTCGAGCATTTCGGCCGGAATAGCCCAAATTCTTCGGAAATGTTGTCTTCCAAAGCTGGAATAGTTGCTGGCTTATTTCTGTAGACTTTAGACTTGACGTAGCCCCACAAAAAATAGTCTAAAGGCGTTAAATCGCATGATCTTGGTGGCCAACTTACGGGTCCATTTCTTGAGATGAATTGTTGTCCGAAGTTTTCCTTCAAAATGGCCATAGAATCGCGAGCTGTGTGGCATGTAGCGCCATCTTGTTGAAACCACATGTCAACCAAGTTCAGTTCTTCCATTTTTGGCAACAAAAAGTTTGTTAGCATCGAACGATAGCGATCGCCATTCACCGTAACGTTGCGTCCAACAGCATCTTTGAAAAAATACGGTCCAATGATTCCACCAGCGTACAAACCACACCAAACAGTGCATTTTTCGGGATGCATGGGCAGTTCTTGAACGGCTTCTGGTTGCTCTTCACCCCAAATGCGGCAATTTTGCTTATTTACGTAGCCATTCAACCAGAAATGAGCCTCATCGCTGATCAATATTTGTCGGACGTAAAGCGCGAAACACATTTCGAACCGAACACTGATTTTGGTAATTAAATTCAATGATTTGCAAGCGTTGCTCGTTAGTAAGTCTATTCATGATGAAATGTCAAAGCATACTGAGCATCTTTCTCTTTGACACCATGTCTGAAATCCCACGTGATCTGTCAAATACTAATGCATGAAAATCCTAACCTCAAAAAAATCACCCGTTATATATGTATATATATACTCATGTTCTGACCTACATATTCGACATAAAGTTTATTAGAAAAACGAAAATCATTATACGTAGTATATGGGAGTTGGGGTAGTATCGCCCCGATTTTATCTATTTTTTCCAATACTACATACTATTAAAATGCCACATACTAATAAAATGTTCACAGATAATTCTTAAGGTACCTCATATTCCATACTCATATGGCGTAAAGTCATATGTTATAGGTTTGTTAATTGGGACCGAGGTCAAGTTTTCTCCCAATTTCAGTCGTCTTAGGTACAACGATACACTATTATCAGTATTGAGGCAACTCACATGTTGGTCGATGTTGTGTTAGGTATATGGAAGCTAAGGGGATTATTGACCCGATTCAACCCAGTTTTGACACACAGAAAGGATTATCCCTGAATTTCGAATATACTTGTATATCTTGCTCACATCTGGGCTGTAGGGCGTTTGCGGTGGCCTTGTTTAGGTAGCTGTTCATTTGAAAGACGGTGTGAGCCGGGCGTTATCGTGGTGCAACTTCCAATCGGCTGCGATATCTTTTCGGACCCAATTGACCCTTCGTTTGAGTCTCTTGAGGTCTTCCACGTAAAACTTGGCATTGACGGTTTTTTAGGAATGTCCCTTTATTTGCCTTTGTTGTCAAGAAAGCATCGTTTACAGTTTGGATTTGTTCATTCTTCCGGTCTTCATCAGCGACCTCTTCCCGGCCCTTCAAAAAGGCCTTGTGCCATCAAAATACACCACTTCTTGCTAAAGAAATATCTGGGTTAGCCTGCTTGATCTTATCAAACGTCTCTGTCGCAGATTTACCGAGTTTTATAAATAATTTAATCGCGTACCTCTCTTCTAGCGAACGCTGCATTTTCGGCTTGCAGCACAACTGACCAGCCGCTCGATCGTTAATTAGGAACGCCCTATACCGAATCCAGTCGGTGGGCGCATGCTTCGAAGTCCAGTCGTGACTGGAAAATATTACTTTCCCGACACACCCTGTACATCTCAAAGGAAAGAGTCAGGGAACCTAATTTTATGTTGTATGGGAATTAGGCGTGGTTGTAGTCCGATTTCACTAATTTTCACTATAACATAAAAATGTAGAGGTTATGAGAGTTTTTTACCGTATGTACCTCTGTGAATTTTTTTTGATATACATATGTAAAATGTCACAAACAGCAAAGATTTGAGTTACTTGAGAATAAAAAATCAAAAGGCTTTACCACTAATAGTGGAAAAACTCTGTAAGATAAGTGTTCAAATTTTTACTGATAGAAACTCATTTCTTTCAGATTTTATAAAAATGGATTGTGTATACATATGTATATAATATTCAAATATCACATTGCCAATTCATTACTTTTCTAATATAGCTATATTTTTACTTTCCTTCCGCAGATCAGCTCAACTATGGTAGCATCGGCCGATCCACAAAATATTCTGAAGAAACTACAAAAGTACAAACATTTAAATGGTACGAATTTGTTGAAACCTCTCCGCAATAGAACGCCAGTTCCCACATCGAAATATGACAGCAGCAATCAGAAAGCAACAATCGGCACGAGTTTACAACTCGTTCGAGAGAACAATGATATCGAGCCCACAGCAATACCGAATGCGACCGACTTAGCCGAGCAGCGCGTTAATATCACAAATAATTTTTTAGATTTACTGCTAAATCCCGAATATGTTGAGCAATTCACCGAAATGAATAACGATCTATTGCACGCCTCAAATGAGACGGCGACCAATGACGTGAACATGTCGGTATCGCCACTCAATGCAAACATCATCATGTCACCTGCCGCGCTTACAACTCTTTACACAAAAAACGAAACAGTCTTACAACAAAATGCACCGCCCAGCAATCTGGTAATGGATACATTGTTGGGTTCGGTTATGACGACCGCCACCGCCACGGTGACGGGTTCGCCGAATGCGTTTAGAACTGAAGACCTGCAGGTCGATCGTTTGCCAGCAGATGTGCAGAGTGGTGCAACTTTAACGAGCTTTTATGCCAATTTGTTGGCAGATATATCACCATCCTCCACTTTCACCGCCGCCGTCGAAACAATGTCGACGCCAACAGTATTGCTGCCGACTGCTGATAATGATACGGTCTATTGGGAGCATGGCGCGACCGACTTCGATGTGCTCTACCGCCACTCGCTGACAATGACAATTGTCTATTGCTTTGCCTATATTATTGTGTTTCTGGTTGGCTTGGTTGGCAATAGCTTTGTGATTGCTGTTGTATTGCGGGCGCCACGAATGCGTACGGTCACCAATTATTTTATTGTCAACTTGGCGATTGCTGATATATTGGTGATTGTGTTTTGTTTGCCCGCCACGTTGATGAGCAACATTTTTGTGCGTGAGTATATTTCATACTTTTCTCAACTCATTATAAATTCAATTACTTTTTCCTATAATAAGAGCTAGTTTTCGGAAGATGTTTCATATAGTCGTAAATCAAAAATTTGGATTATGACTTGGAGCCAGTTATTCAATTGCTAGAATAATTTTATTACAACCTTGTAATTTTATAATAACCAGAGAAGCAATTAAATTCTTTTCTCTCGGAAAACATAACTTTTGTTGTATAGTAGTTTATCCGCGGCTTCGCTCGCATTGAATCCCTTAAAGGAATATCAAAAATCATTAATAAAAACAAATAATTTTTATATATAAAGATTATGTGTCACAGTGGAAGCTCTATTAAGCGGACATCTTCATTAACCATGCACATTGTCCGGTCCCACAATTAGTTGATGTTTATTAAGAACATCTATTTATTAAGCCGACAATTCTATTAAGAAAGGCTGGTAACCAGGCAAGGTTGAGAAAGCGGCCTTAAATTCGTTATTTTATCCTATGAAATTTGAATTTGTATGAACATATTCAAAATTAAATCTCAAGTACAATCCCTTGGATTTTTATACTGACAATAACATTTTCGCCTTTATTCGCAAATAAAATTTTCACTATATTGAATAGCAACGTGTGGCCGAATCCACTAGTTTAATATATATCATTTATATGAATATTCGGAGTGGTGGTAGTTTGATCTTCATGTCAATCAGAGTGCATTTGGACAGCTGTTTGTTTACAACGCGAAAAATTTATAGGCCGATTTTAATAATGGGATTAATTAAATATAACAATGAGTTTGCTTGAAACGTTTCCAATTGAATTACGTGTACAGAATCATTGCAAATGTTGCAAAAGTGTTTTGGGAAGTCTGACTTATCACAATACAATATTTGCGTGGCACAAAGCAAAGGTCGTGCAGTTATCGAAAACTTGCCTCATGCCTCATGAGGATGAGACGTAGCTTTTTATATGAAGTGGAAACTATCCAACTATATGAAGTGCAAACTAGCCAAAGACGCTCCAAAATTGTGTCGAAATCAAAAAAAAAAATAATAAAACAAAATTCGACGAAGACATTTAAGGCTATGGCACCCGAGGCTTATAACAAGTGTATAGAAAATTGAATTACATATAATCGTTGACGTGCTTGTATTAGCTCCGGAGGCTATTTTGATAGCTCGTGAAAATGTAATTTTCTATTAACAGTTCTGGTGAAATATGACCAGATGGTATGCACGGTTTATATGTGCTCAACCCAAAAGTTGCTTATACGCCATGTTGAGCACGTATCAGGAGGGACTAATTTACAAACAAAAAACATGTCCAAAAAATTATTTAAAACTGGTCTTTTATAGATTAAGTGAGTCAAAATGAATTCGGTACACAAGCATTCGTCTTTGGTCTACAAAACTCGGTAAATATTTTTCAAACAGAAGAGCTAGGCATTGCAACACGTTACAGAACATTAACGTGAAAACCAATTATTATCTTTAAGAAATTCATATACTGATATTCACACTTGTGTCAATGACTTTAAAGCTCTTCTTTAGAACAGTAAAGAACTTTTCCTTAACAATATTTGTTTAGCCTTAAACGATTTCAAGCAACAAAACTAAATTTTCGCAAGTAATGCTAGAGGTTGTGGCGCCTAAATACAAATAAAAGCATGTTTATTTGTCTCTTCTTAAAAAATAACAGAGTGAAAGACAATTTGCTGTTTCACAGTATAAAAAAAAATGATTGATTCGCTTTATTTCGGTAAATGCATAAAAAGTTAACTACCTAAACATTAATGAGCTATGATGACTTTTGCAGATTATTTTCGACAGCGTCATTTAATGGAAAGCTTTTTTCTGAAGTGTAAAAATAGACATTATCCCAATATATATAGCAGACATATAAAAAAATTTAAGTTTAGATAATCGCTACGTAACACTTAATGCCAGTGATTTGCTTTATAATTGGAATTGCGGCAAGAAAAGTACCGCATTAAAGTATACACACATAAATGATAAGTATATATGATTGCATGTACATATACATATTTTCAGCGGTACTTACAAACACTTGATATCAATCCCATGTCCTTCAATAATAATGACAGGCAAAGTTATAAATAAGACTTACATAGCATTGCTTCTGTTCTAAAAGAAATAAGACAAAGTCGCTTGGCAAATACATACACACACGCATCTACAAACAATGGCTCATATATTCTAAACATTACGTAGTCTTAATAAGATTATCGTCATGCAAGCAGTTGAATTGCACACATCTGTGCTTAGTTAAGCATTAAAATTAAGTACTTATGTATATCTTTGCATATTTTTCAATTTTACGTTTCATTACACATTTTCGGGGTACTTCAAAGCCGCATTATTTATATTTTGCTGCTTTCGTGATGCGAATTCCTTTTTGAAACCAAAAATTTTAGTAATCTTTAACCACACACGCACCTAGGCGTATAATCACACAATGCCACAGTTTTTGCTTTTATATAGAGTTTGGTATACTTTTGCAAAACCGTTAGGAAGTCCGCTAGCATTGAACTGGTCCATTTAACGAGGATTAGGAACCATAATACATAAGACTATAGAAATTTCTATAGGCTGAAAAGAGAATATTAAGTTTGCCAAGAAGTTTGTAAATCCTAACAGGAAAAGTCGGAGGTAATATAAAATTGAAAATCTCTTTTTTAATCCCAAAATTTATAAAGTTCACAAAATCGGTGTAAAAATTGAATTCGGTAGTACTGCTTTTAACTACTAAACTTTTCGAAGATGTCCTATGATAAAATAAATGCCATCAGGCGTCTAAAATATATATGTGTATATATATATAGGGATGAATACCGTACGAGTATATAAAAATTTTAATCAGATTTCTTTTAAAACTTAAGTGAATTTTTGTTTAAAAATTTTCGATACCACCGCCATTAGAATAATAAATTAGTCTGGGTAAAACTATAATCAGAGGAATGAATTTGGTTGTTTTGATTTGGCCGATCCAGCACAAAGATGAACATGAGGAGCTCACAATTCTACTCTTTTTCCAAAATATTTCCGAAATTTAAATAAATTTTATCTTTACAAAATATACAAAACTCTTGGAATGTAATAGTTTAATATACCATTGGTTTAAAAAAAAGATTTGAACTTAAATGAAACCATTTATCCATTTACTCGCATGATCTTCTCATTTTCATGTGTGATTATAACTGCTGGGAGATTCTCTACCGGGTGTTAGTGCGTGTGTGTATATGAGTATACTTCCATATGTACATTTATATATCCATATGAACATCCATACAAGTATATGTATGTGTATCCACGCTTAGTGAATGAGCTGTCGCCATAAATGGCGGGTTAGTCAATGTTGGCGTGGCATTTGCCTAGACCGACTTTAAAATGAAGACGCTAATACACACTCGCAGCTACATTAGTGCAAAGAATATTTGGTGTCACTGATAGAGCTGTAATGTGCGCTGGATGGAGTTTTGCATGTACTGATTTCGTAATTTCACCTTTTGCCTACACAGTTTGCTTGTTATTGAATTTCAAAGGCTCAGCGCTAATAGTCTTTGTCTTGCAGCGTTTCAATAGTGATTATAATGACACATATATACAATTTTTTATTTGTATGTGGCTCCTACATGTATGTAAATATGTGTGTGTACAGAGCACATAACGCTTAAGTTTATTCATATCATAAATGCCAGCGTACCTTGGTTTTGTCTGATATGCCGCACACACACACACATATTTTTTCAATGTAGACAGTATTGGTCTGCTTGCTCGTATAGTTTAGTGTTTGTTGTGGTAAGCTAAAGCTTGCGAAAACAAAAACAAAACAGCAAGAGCCGAGCGCCATTCAAAGGATCATCGACACAGTACTGACCTAATTTCACATGTTCCACCATGTACCACACACATGCATATGTATATGTGTTTGTATGTACATGAGGCGAAAGTTTATTTGTTCTACACTACGCTTTATTTGCTTTGAAAAGTTGTCGGGGTCTGTACACACACAAACATACACACACACGTATCTGCAAAAGTACCGTGGCAATTGTATACCCACTCATTCATGTACCGTTTCACAGCGCCTAGCAGGAGCAGAAACTTGTGGCAATCTGTGAGTTTGAGTCTAATTTTTGTGGGTCAATTGGGTGAGCAGAATATATTCAACACTTTACCGAGTTCAAGTGTCAGCGCAATGTACATTCGTGCCACGTACATACATTTGTTTCTTGTATGTATTTGAGGAATGGTAGGTATTTAGACGCCAGCAGCGCAAGAAGGTGTGGTGAGTAGTACAGAGGAACTCAGAGCCATTGCTGGACAGTGTTGGGTCGATAGTTTTCAGGTGATGAGAAATAAGATTCCATTTATGTATGTATATGTCTACTCGTGTGTGTGTGTGTGTTGATATGAAAGTTCTCATTCACTAGCATATTGCCCATGATCCGTATACATACATACATGTGTACGGAATGTTGACAGGGCAGCAGGCAGTCGAAGGCTAAGTCGCAGACGATGGTTGATTTGCATGAACCATGGGTGGTGGGTTAAATGAGGCAATCAGGCTCGGTCGAGAGTGTATCATATGCAGACTTATTTGTGCGTTTAATAGATTTTAACAACGATTCCAACAAATGTTTATTGCCCTCTTTACAATTTTTAGTAAATCATTTGCATGCGAATTGATGTGCAATGTATGTATGTATTACCTAATATAGTCGTAAATACATATGTTTATTTTACTCTAAATAGGTACAATAGCTACAAATTTGAAATAAAACTTTTAGCGTGTGAAAGGCAGACAAATAAAATTCTCGATTAATTGAATATTTCTTTTCATTTAGTGCAAATTATTGTTATTATTTATAAATTATTTTTTAATAATTGCACATTATTATTTTATATGGTAGAACTGTAATTGTTTTAAAATAAATATTTTTGTAAAAAAAACTCTACATTTTAAATGAAACTCAATTATTACAATTTTCGGAATTTAATTCGAAGTCTGACTATATTTTTCAATTTAAGAAATTATAATTGTTTAAGGAAATACATGGGTCTCCTCGGGTAAGAAACAGCATTTTTTCAACAATTTTTTTCTCAAACAAAAAATGAAAATATTTATTAAAATTTTTTGTTGTTACGAACATACAATACGAACAAAGAACAAAGAAATTCTGAAATTTTTGGAAAAAAAAATATTTTAAGTTCGGGCATTACAACGACATTTCCGGTGACCTCTCGGAAAAAAGATGCACCTGCGTTGGTAGGATAACTACTTACAGGATCAGCTAGATTAAAAAAAATACGTGTTTAATTAAAGTCTTAACTTGGAACTTGAGCGAAGTAAAAGACCTGAAAAGTGGATTTTTGACAGACATATTTACAAAAAATGAAATTTTCGCGATATTTTTTTTCAAATAGTTGTAATCGAAATAAAATCCTGCGTCCAAGTCTTTAAGACCTCTACCTCAAAGGCCTGTGTAAAATATTATGAAGATCGGTTGAGTATTTCTCGAGAAATCTTACCAACCGACTTCAAAAACACAGTTTCGAGAAAAATGTGTTTAGCCTAGCTAGCCTCGAGCGCAAAAATTTCAAGTCTGTATGGCAATATTCTAGAGATGTTGTAGAATTTAATAAGACAATAAAAACAGTCGATTTTTGGAACCCGTAAACCTATGTAACCTCTTAAGAAATACTTGTATTAGAAAAACAGCAGCTGAATTTAATATAGAACAAGAACTTATTTAAAACTAAGCATTGTAAGAACTCTTATTTTGACTGCAAAAACACATTCTTGCAGGTGTTGGTTTCGTTATAGAATTTGAAAAATATTACCTAGAAATTATCCATTATTTTTGAACTTTTTTCCAAAATTTCGTAACATAAAAATTAAAATTCTCTACAAATAAAAAGTATTCTGGGGATCATAGAAACATCAAACCCTTTTTCCTACAGTGAAATTTTGGGTTGTTCTACCTTGATTTCCCCTAGGTTGAACCTTAGGAAAGGTGCATTACAATTTTATACGATGTTAAGTACCAAAAACATAAATATAAATTAACTTTTTTAACTCTATCTTTTCTTTTAACGTCGAAAATATGAATATAATAAATGAATAAAATAATAATAATAAAATGAAAATATTAAATAAGTTCAAAATTTCAAGACTTCTTTCATTTTTTTTTAATAAATCCCATCTGAAATATTCTTAGCATTTTTTCTTGCTTAATTGATATACATGGAGTTAAAAACGAAGATTATTTAAAAATAATAATATATATATTTATATTAACAAAACAAATATTTCAAACACTAAAAAGAGGCATACCCCTCATTTGTACTTCTAAAAATATGCAAATAAGTTATAAATAAGAAATCAATGCTCTAGTTTCATTTTTTAATAATACATTTGTACATACATACATACATTATTTGAATAATTTCACACACACACATAAATGGCGTTATGTGATTGAGGCTCGAAAACGTTTTAAAAATCATATAAGCAAGGGAGCTTGACAACCCATCGTACTAGTTAACAACTGAACGATTATTTGCTCCTTTCTCCGCTCACTTGCTTGTTAATGCACTGAGTATGACAGCCCGCAAATGTAAAATAACTGTTAAGCCGCCGCAAGCATACACCTATACATATGTACACAGGCATTGAGGAATGTAGTAGATGCCTATAAATTGCAAAATTGCATAAAAAGGCGAGTAACAATGACGAGCAGACTTGTACTCAGACGCGACAGCCGTTTTGTTGATAGCTGATGACTATTATTTTATGGCTCCGATGGTAAATGGTAAATGTTCGGAGGTCAAATGCACTGCAGGCAGGCAGTTGTTGATAGGAGTCGGTTTGACACCGAAGGTCTTTTGGTAACGGCAAAAGTGATAGGAACTTACTTTGCTGCTGCCGCGGCGGCGTTGGTAAACGTCGTCTACCAATATATAAGGGGTACATATATATTGATATGGCAGAGTATGTACATATGTAGATATGCGTGAAAGTGGGTTGGCATTTACGAGCATTGAAAGCAATGAAAATCTACGCGAATGATAGCGTGCTCAATGAGAAATGAAATTAAGAAAGTGGGGGATCCTCCCTAAAACACTTACTTCCCTGCAGTTATGCACACACGTTTCAACCGAGGGCGGTGTGAAAACAATGTTGCACCTCCATCAACTACCGCCCACCGAACAGAATCAAGTATATTTTTTTACCCATACTCGGCACATACAAGTGAAGAGCGTCCAACTTGCTGCTTCTGGGCGGCAGCTGTCTGCAAAGAGCCTCTTGGAATGCACCACTCAAACCACAAAATCACTATCAGCACGTACACTAGTCTACCCAAGCGTGTGTGTGTGTGTATGTGTATGTGCACAAATGTGTCTGTGGTAAGCAGCAAGAAGGCGTGTGCTGCAGCAATGTAGGTGGTACCGATACTTATGGTAGTTATGTATATGCGACGGCATGACAGACGGTATGGCGGGCAGGTGAAAGGTTATATTGGTGAATCCAAGGCTATTTGCGGCTGGTTAAATTGACCTAAATATTTTGCTCAATGACCTAATCGTCAGGGTTATTCGCGTTGCAACTGCTATTGTCGATGCAACCCGGCAGTGCAATAACAATCACTTTCATGTTTATGTCAACATTGACAGCAACGTCGGCGATTTTATAGTCGTATTGCACACATACACATCCATACAAACAGATGTAGTCGTGTTGAAATATCAGAAATTTAAGTTTAAATGTATGCATGACTTTAGTATATATACATATACTTATATATAATATACTAAAAGGTATGTGTTTCACTTAAAATAACACTTAAAACAAAACTCTTAAACAAAAAGTGTGTGTCTATGCTAGCTTATCTATTAAATGCATCAAACTCACAAACCGGCATTCACAATGGCCGTAGCTCTAATATTTTTTGCAAGTTTAAAATCATTTAGTATTAAATTTTTTTTGAAGTATGGTTTACTAATATCAGACAATTGTTATTAAAATTGTCATGCAGCACTGCCTTGAAGAAAACACTACACATACTAATTTTTTTCTCTACGAGAGCGGAAAAATTAAGAATAACTAAAAAAATTTCGCAAAGAAGTAACAATTACAGCGTAAGACAAGCTAAGTTCGATGAGGTGAACGGATCAAAAGAATGTTAATGAAATATAGTACTGCGCTCTATCTTATCTAAATTCTTAACCTATTCTCTTTGCTTCGATTTGAGAGCGCAAAAGAATGTCTCTATAATGTAATAATTATATAATGATCATATTGAAACCTGTGATATGACAGTCTTCTACTGGGATTAACTTAAACTCAAATACAAATAAAAAAAAAAAAACAATTTTAGTTTTCAATTTCGTAGGTATGTTTTACATAGGAATATATACTCGACAATTTATTTTTCCTTTACGAAAATAATTAAATTACACAAGTAAGGAAGGGCTAAGTTCGGGTACAACCAAGCATTTTATACTCTTGCAACATGCAAAAATCAAAGCCAGGGTAATACTTTAAGGTGTAAAACCAATCACATAGAGTAAAGTCTGCCGGATGTTCGAAAACCCTGATATTAGTTATATAGGGGCTAGAAAAAGTTTCGTTCAAATATATTTTTTTTAGGCACAAAGATGCACTGTTACGAACACACTGACCGTTATATTCGGTCACCCCGAAGCTCGAAAATCTTTATATTAAAAACATACTACATAGGGGGGCCAAAGGAATTGGTCCGAGTCAACCCATTTTTGAGGATTATTCCTCAATTTCAGTTATATATATCACACCTTGACCGACGTTTTCGATCAAAAGTGAATTTTAGGTACCGGGGTCTAAATATTCGGTATATAGGGGCTTGAACAGTTTTTGTTGGATTTGAACAATTTTTGGTCAGAAAGTGGCACGCATTAAAGACATTATTCCTGAAAAGTTTTATTTCGTTATATTAATTCCTTCTTGATTTGTGTACTGAGCGATTAAAGTGAAATTTAAAGTTGTGCTATATGGGAAGTAGATGTGGTTGTTGTCCGATTTAGTCCATTTTTACGGTATGACATAGGAATATGAAAAGAATGCCGTGTACTAAGTTTTGTCGAAATGAGATGGTCGGGTTCCGAGAAATGGAATTTTGCCAAAAAGTGGGCGGTGCCACGCCCATCGTCCAATTTTTATACCAGCCCCGATAAAGCTGTCTCTTACTATCTCGATGGTGAAACGTCTCTAGCGTATTTAGTTATTGATTTATCGTGCTTTTAGTAGTTTTTAACAGTACCGTTATATGGAGAGTAAGCGGGGTTATCCTCCGATTTCATCCATTTTCACACTGTCGGTGGAAGTTCTTATAATATTCGTGCTGAGCGAATTTAGTTGTTGTAGGTTTAGTGGTTTAGGAGATATGTACATTCAACTTGTTAGAGGGCGGGTCCACGCCCACTTTTTCAAAAAAAATTTGCCCACAGATGCCCCTAACTCCTGCGATCCTGTGTATCAAATTGCAGACTGATATCTCAATTTTTAATGACGATTTGTGGGAGTGGAAGTGGTCCCATTGTGCCCATTTTTGTACTACCGAACCTGTGTACCAAGTTTCATCAAGATATCTCAATTTTTACTCGGGCACGGGCGGATGGACAGACACACAAACAGTCAGCCGGATTTCAACTTTTCTCGTCATCCTGATCATATAACCCGATATCTATCTCGCTTAGTTTTAGGTGATACGTACAATCGTTAGATGAACAAAACTATAATACTACTCTGTAGCAACTGGTTGCAAGAGTATAAAAATTTAGTCCAAGTATATTGCTTTAAATAGAAATTATAAACTTATGGTACTATATTATTTTCAAACAGCAATTAACAATAACTTCTATGCATCTCAAAGTATACAATAAAGTCATCATAAAAAAGTGTACTAAAGTCGAACAGGAATCAAAGGAACTTTTATAATAATGAAACTCCCAACATGTGTTGAGTTCGTATTCGCCCAAAACCAAACTCATTTTTTCGCGCGAATACACTCCACGTAATACGTTATCGATAAATAACATAAGAAATTATTGCTAATAAATTTATATTTGTAGTATATTGAAAGCTATGAACGAATTTGGTGTTATAACAATAATTGCGACACCATTACAGGTACATACCTATCCACAGATACAAATGTGGAAATGAAAGAAGATTCGTGTGCGTAGAGCACGTGTGTGAAAAGGTTTATAGGGCGCATTTTCGGTTTCCGTTATATAAATGCGAATTCGGAAGCTTTGCTCATGTGGGCAATGAGGAAAGTCAATTAGAGTGTTTACTGTATTGCTCGTAAAAGTAAAAGCAAAAATCTTCCTCATAACAGGGGAAACGGAGAAATGTCGAGTTAAATGCCCGTAAGCATTTTTATGCTTAATAACTTTTGTCAACGACAATTATCACGTAGTCCCTGGTGCTGAAAACCAAAGTGGCTTTTATGAGTATGACTTTTTGGTTTTACTGTATTTAATAAAAATTAATTGCCAACGGAAATTGTTGTCTATGGCTGCGGAATATTTTCAGTTGGTAATCGGTTAATTTACACCGAAATTGCTTTTCTCATTTGTGTAATCCACGTGTGAGATAATCAATTTCAGCAGAGTAACATAATTTTTCTATTTGAATTTTTTTTAGGTAAATAATTTTATTTAAAATTTTAGCTAAAAAATTGACGCGTGAAAGTTAACAATTATATTAAATCTTTACATTTCTCAATTGTGCGCTAAAAAGTATGTATATAATGGTAGAGAATGTTGCCTACATTTTGGCGCTGTTTGCTATTTTAATAAGTTGAGTTGCTGTGAACTGATTGCTATTAGTTCCCAATTTAAATACTCACGAAATTTTTACGAAAAGCGAAACTGAACTATTAAATATTTTCAAATATCTTTTGCTTCACAAACGATACGTTACTTTTTTGGTAAATATTTATGTTAGTAAATAACTGTTATTGAACTTGTTATCTCTTTAGCACACGTGCCTTTTATTGCCCTTAAAAGCATTAATTTAAATGCTGGTCAAATTATATAGCCCCACATATATCACAACGATTTAATAGGTATTACTTTGTTACCGTCCAGCGTCCTTAAGGACACATATTAACCTCAGGTGTAATTAAGTGTTAAGAATGTGATTTCATCTTTTTTCTTTGCGCTCTTAACTCACTTTGGAGGTAATGACATTTTGTTCACCTGCACATATTTGAATTATATACCCCTATATATGCACACATATATACGCAAAAAAGCTTATATCCATATTTTTGTATGCATGGCTCATCAATGCCAATGCAATAGCATCTCTCGTCCTTCACGGCGTATACGCAACATTTGTTGAATGACATTTTAAAGCAGGCTTGAGAAAGCAGTGTGCTGTACAAGTACATAATAAACATACTCGCATACACCTACATACATACAGGCAGATAAATGTACTCGACGCATCTACATAAGTAGGTGCAAAGTCAAGAGCACTTCATCTACTTTTCTGCTGATAAGGCATTTACGTGTACGAGATTCTTGCTTGATTTATATGCATCTGCAATTTATACAGTATGTGCACATATAATGTGGTTGTGTGTGTAGGTAGGTATTCTATGATAGCAAGACACATGACTTTGAAACTGAGCTTTTCCCTTGGGATTCTCACACGTTGCAAGCGAAAAAAGTGGAACCAACAATGATTTGTATCTTCTATTCTTTAAAATTATATTGGTACTGTTTTCTGCCGCTACAACACAAAATATTAGAATGTGGGACACAGTTTGTGAAAATAGAATACATGAACTGAAATTTTTATAGATTTGGCTAAAAAAGATTTTGGAAAAAAAAATCTTTAATTATTGGTAGAATATTTTGGAGAATATATAAAAATAGAGTGGCGTATATTTGAACCCTTAAATTCTTTATAAATTTACTTTGATCGTCCAGTTTGTATGACAGCTATATATTATATAGTCCGATCTGAAAAACTTCTTCGGAGTTTGAAAAGAAAAAATATTCTCCATATAATAATTTGATTTGCAACGGTCGCTATGTATGTCAGCTATAATATACGGTGGTCCAAAATCGGTGTTTTGAAGCACTAAGTCCAAAGATATGCCCAATATTCGTCAGATATGTTTTTTGTTATGTCAGTTCTGGGTATGAAGGGTATGGGGGGACAAAATAAAGTATAGATATTTTTCCAAAATCATTGATTTAAAACGGAACAAAGAAAAACAGTTTTATATTTATATAACAGTCACAAAGTTGAATGCTTTAATAGTACTACATACTCACTAATTCGATAAAAAACCAAACGGATCTAACATGAATACTTATCAGTGCCTTGATGAAAAGTATTAAAATCAAATTCGCAACATTAAAGCTATAAATATAAAACAAAGAATATATATTGCTCTATATATATCGATATATATTTAAAGAATATATATGTATACAGTTGAATGTGCTAATGTTCCCATTATGTTAATTGTCTGTCTCATTGCCAGTTACTCTAATTAATTGCCTTTATTTTAATGCTCTTCTTTTAGCCTGGATGCTGGGCTGGCTGATGTGCAAGACAGTGCCATACATACAGGGCGTATCTGTGGCAGCATCCGTCTACAGTCTAATTGCCGTATCACTGGATAGGTAAGTAAAGCATTTACCCACACTATCCACTTTTCATAATAGTCCTTAATTTAACCGGCTTTTGTAACATGTAAATTAACATTGCCGCCTATAATGTCGACCAAGCGCAATACAAATCAGTTACAAAAAAACGGAAAAAGAGATTTTGTATAATTAAACGTACAGAAAATGCTTCTAAACCATAGATAAATAAAATATATATATTTGCTTAATGTATACTGATTACAAGGGGCGGTACTTAGCTTCACTGTGGGGAGTTTTGCTAATTAATTTCATTTGCATCGAAAAGCAAAACAATGGAAAGTATTCGTTAACACAAATAAGAATGTGTTATCGATAAATTGACATTTTTCAATTTAACACAAAAAAATATAGATCAACACAAAAATATAAATTTTTTTCTTAAATTTAAAACATTTCATTATTGAAGGGAAACCCATGTATCCTCGGATAAAAATTGACTTTTTTCAACAATTTATTCGCATATAAAAAATTAAATATTTTATTAGAATTTTTTGTTATTGCAAACATACACTATTAACAAAGGAATCTAAAATTTTTGGAAAAAATAGTTTAGCTCGGCCTTTGCGACACCATTTCCCATGACTCCTTGGGAAAAATACGCGCCCACTTTGACAGGATAACTTTTACGGGATCATCTAAATAAAAAAATACGATCTCCGGATTAGAAACTTCGTAGCAAGCTTAGTACTGGTGTACCCTGTTCAGCATCTAAAAATTATATAGCTCAGTAATATCTTTTGTGATCATTAATGAAAAACTGGTCAAAAAGAATTAGTAAAAAAAATCCACAATATGAATTTAGGACGAGATGGTTATAAAATGGCTTATCATTTCTGTCAATCAAAATTTTTGAAGTAGTTAAAATTTAGGGCACGCCATTAAAAAAAATTAAAATAAAATTTGCCGAATGAAGACTGGCTATAAGTATTTCTGTTCGAAATAAGTCAAGCACCAATTGGGTAGGGCCGATAACATAACATCTCTCAAATAGCAAAAGAAGTTCGGTGCAACATCTACAAAGGTAAACTGTATATGCGTGTGTATTTCTTGTTAGTTCTTGTTTTGAGTTAATTGTTCCTTCAATTGTTTGTTATAGGAACTAATTGCTCTGTGTCACACTGCTGAGTAGGCAATAATACAAGCACTGTTCTCATTTATTCTCATTTCCTCAGTTATATTACACACATTTGGTAAGGTTTTTGGGTAATATAATTTTTTTGGCTCTCCGTCAACGAAGTTGCGCTAATTGTTATTGACGCCGAGTGGATTCCTAATATATTATACTTATTGAAACCCAAACTACTTTCATCTTTAGGTAATCAAATTATCCGAAAGCATTCGAAGCACTCTGAAAATAATATATAAATATCATTAAATACTATATATATTTTTTTTGCAAAACAAAGCACAAGTCATTGTCAATAACAATAAAAACCAAATTTGCAAAAGTTAATGGAAAATGAAAGAGGTGAAACGCAACACAATGTTTCAACCAACTTTTTGCACTTTCATGATTTTTTGCGAATATTTGCGCATATATAATAATGTTCATAGTTAGTTCAAGAACTAACAACCTTCCGTTGCGCTGCTCACGTTACCAAAACACATGTACATACATACAGACATATATCATGCATGCCATGATTGCCTTACACATAGCGTGCTAAATGATTTTCACAATTTTATTGTTGTTTTGCTTGTTGTATTTAACTAATTTCGGGGATTTCATAGTACAGAATTAAAGTAAGAATGAAGGGAAAGTAGGATAGGAGTAGGGAGCTTGTAATCTACATATATTAACGCACTAAGCCATTGTTGCATTCGATTAACTTCGAGTCGTTCTTTCGTTGATCCTCATCAACGTTCCTGGTTGATTGTGGGTGCTGCGGAGGGAGTTGGCGTTGGTGTTGGGGCGCCTGCAGCTGCCATGCTGCCGGCGCTCAGTGATGCACAACAACGGCCGGATGGGCATGATGGACTGGAACTACGGGCACAACTGGTTTTACGACCGGCACAAGTGGCACCACTGGCTTGGCAATGACTGGTGTCACGACGGTCTTCACTGGCACGGGATGATGAATTACGTGACTGCAATAAAAAAGCGAAAATGCTTAATACTCGTAGTAAATGCGCCGAGTGCGTAAAGCAAACAAAGCAAATGACAAGAAAAAAGAGAAAAATCGGAAAAATATTTGAGATACAATGAATATTTTACTATGTCTACAAAGAAGAATGCAATTTTCCAACTCAGTGCAGATGCTGACAGGCAGACTGGTCATTCGCATCACTTGGAATAAATGCTATTATTTATTTCGAAGGCTTTCATCTACTTAAGTACATATGTATTATTCTATACACATATTCGATATTTTATCGTTAACTTCAAAATATCGAGCATTTCTTTAAACATGAAATGCGCCTCTACTTCTCAGCTGGTTTAACGGTAACTACTTACGAGTGCACAGCGTGTGCGCCATGATGCACGATCGGCGCAACGGGTACGGCAGGAGCAACCACAACACCAGGCTCGGCACAAGCGAAGGCGATGACGGAGAGTACAAGCACCTGGTTAAAAAAAGAGAAAGAAAATTTCAAAAATAAGCATTTCCCCAGATTTCCAAAAAATACTTACGATTTTGAACATTTTTGGTTGTGTGTGGGGTTTCGAAAAGTGGAAACTATTTTAAAATATTGGAAGGTGTGTTGTTATTGCAACGGAGGGATTAATGTGACTGTTGCATTTCAGTGCATTTCCAAATGCTTTTATACAATTTTGACGATTTTCGATTTTAGCCACTAGACTGAGTTAAATTGAAGTAAAACTGGACGACCGCGGTCAATGTTAGCGCTGGAAAGTAAGTTACCGGCATACCAATGCGTTTGTTATAGCGGTAGTGGAGGTGACAGCGCCGCGCTAAGCTTTAATCTAGTCTACTGTGGGCTCCAAGGAGATTGGCATTGCGGCTCTATTCAATGTAACTTTTCAAAAGTTGCATTTGACAACTGCGGCAAAATGCTTGTACATATGTACATCTGAAATATATTTGCAAGTATATACATATGTACACATATACATGTGGCAACAGCTGGCGCCAATGGCACGGGCAGCCAGATCGCTCTGTCGCCAGTCGTATATACTTTCATATGTGTCTAATATGCGAATGGCCGCCCTGGCACTCACCCCGCGAATCAGCTGTTTCACTGGACGATGATCGATGCCGTAGCCGCTTTATGCGCTGATTTTTTGTTCAGTCACTGTTATTGATAGCGAATAAGATCAAGTTCAGTATTTTTCATAAATTTTGTTGCTTTCCATGGACAGTGAGTTTATTAGCTGTTAGAGTGCTTAGAATTTTGTCACTAACTTAATTAGTCACATGGGCTTAGAATTAGGTTATTAGGTTATATATGTATATATTTAAAATTAATTAATAAAATAAAAAATATATGTAAGAGCATTTAGGTCATAAAAAGTAGAGTTATTGACTTGTAAATTGGTAAATACTTATTCTAGTTCTAGTTTCCCGGGAACTAAATTTCGATAATTGTGTTCAGAATATTTCAGATTGTGACCTATTAGTTTTCAGACAAGGCGACTCCCTATCGTGCGACTTTTTCAATCTTTTGCTAGAGAAAAAAATTCGAGATGCAGAACTTAATCGAGTAGGTAAAAGATGGCGTATGCCGATGATATTGTGCTGTGCCGATAGTTCTGCTTTGTCCAGACTAGATAAGGAAGCAAAAAAAATTGGTCTGCCAGTCGTCGCACTCGCGACTTGGATCCCACGTCACTGTTGACAGTCATAACTTTGAAGTGGTAGATAACTTCGTCCATCTTGGAACCAGCATCAACACCAACAATTTCAGCTTCGAAATTCAGCGCAAAATAACTCTAGCCAACAGGCTACTTCGAACTGAATAGAGGCAATTCAGAAGTACGGTCCTCTCTCGACGAATTAAACCAAATTCTATAATCATTATTCCCGTCGAGCTATATGGTACAGAGACATGGTCAATGACAAAATCGGATGAGTCGACGTTATGTCCTTTCGCGTTGGCCACGGAGATTATCGCATTCGATGGAATGATCAGCAGTGTGAGATATAAGACGGCATTGACATAGTTCAGTGAATTAAGAGACACCGGCTTCTCTTGTTAGGTCATGTCGTGCGTATGGACGAAAACACTCCAGCTCTGAAAGTATTCGACGCAGTACCCGCCGGGGAAAGCAGAGGAAGAGGAAGACCTCCACTCCGTTGGAAAGACCAGGTGGAGAAGGACCTGACTTCGTGTTGCGAAAAGAAGAAACGACTGGAATTGAGTCTTCTCTTTCTGTAGGCGTAATATCTTCTCAGTTATCCGCGACGCTAACCTAAAACCAGCTCGCATTTAAGTAGATAAGAATAATTATTCAAGGTTTTCTCTAAAATGAACTAAATTCGTAGTTGCTTCTTTCATATTTAATCCCCCTGTATATAGCTATATAATATTTCAGAGCAAACCAGTAAACCGTTGACATCAATGTGAAATGGAGTCATAAACGACAATAATTTCACCTCCACTTTAATGACGCCCTCCCAATAGCAATCTGCTAACTTTTCAGTGCTTTTTAATTGCATTTTTATGGCTACTAAATTGCATGCATAAATATTTTTGACATTTTCAGATTCATTGCAATCTGGTGGCCACTTAAGCAGATGACAAAGAGTCGCGCACGCTTCATGATATTATGCATCTGGCTGATTGCCTTGAGTTCGACAATACCCTGGCTTTTATACTTTGATCTCGTGCCGGCCGCTGACTCGTTTCCGGCAGCGCCGAACCTCTACCTCTGTCAGGAGGTGTGGCCACCCGGCTCAAATGGCAATTTATATTTCCTCCTAGCCCATTTAGTGGCCTGCTATCTACTGCCAATGTCTTTGATAACACTATGCTATGTGTTGATTTGGATAAAGGTGTCGACGCGTTCGATTCCCGGCGACTCAAAGGATGCACAAATGGATCGCATGCAACAGAAGTCGAAGGTGAAGGTGATCAAAATGCTTGTAGCAGTTGTTATACTGTTCGTATTGTCTTGGCTGCCACTCTATGTGATTTTCGCCCGTATTAAATTTGGTTAGTTCATGTGGAACACCTTTTTCTGGATTATTTAAATCTAATTGTTAACTGTTATGTACTTTTTTCAGGTGGAGAACTTTCAAACGAAGAAAGCGAAGTACTCTACAAGGTGACACCCTTCGCGCAGTGGCTGGGTTCTTCCAATTCTTGCATCAACCCCATTTTATATGCATTTTTCAACAAAAAATATCGACGTGGCTTCGCCGCTATTATACAATCCCGGTCATGCTGTGCCCGCATAAGGTCCTTTCTTCTACAATTTATTCTTAAATATATATGACGCTTATAGCCTAACGAATTTTTACAGATATTATGACAACGTCGCCATTGCCTCGTCCACCACCAGCACACGCAAGTCCTCGCATTATCACCAAAATAGCTCACGAAAGAGTCCCAGCAGCCCTGGCTTGCGTAAAACGAACGCTGTCTCCTATATTTATGAGCATCAATCGTTGCGTCGTCATCATCACAACGCCATGTTGAAGCAGGATAGCAATCTGTCACAGCAAATGTTACTGAAGCAAGACTCACATGGCTCGAGACAGTTTTTGATCAAGCAAGAGAGCGCCTCTAGCGATGGATCACGTCGCATGCTCTGCCAGCAGGATAGTAATGGTTCGAAAGTGTCACTAACCAAACAGGATTCGATTATTTCATATATGGATGCTAGACGCAATGGTTTGGATAAATGCCAGGACTCCTGCTCTACGCAAGACAACATGTCAATTGATTCACGGCGTGGAACAAGCTTTAAGTTGGATACACCACACAATTATGGTTCGCCCAGCACCAGCGCCGCCATGTTGGAATATAAAAGGCAAAAGTTTGTCAAACAAGACTCAGTGATCTCATTTGTGGATCAAAGGCCTGGTAAGTGACTTAATATATTGTTCCACTATATTGAGTATCTTAAATCTTACCCCAGAGAAGCGTATTTTTTCACACCACATAAGTCAACCCTTCAACACGTATAAGGTATTTCTTTTCTTATAACGTAAAGATCTAGAATTACCTTCTCTGAAATAAAAATTTATGTCATTGATAATGACTCAGAAATTTGATATTTTAGGCTACATGTCTCTTTAAATTTCATTTTCATTAGATCAATTGTAGAACGAGAGCCATTAAGTGGGTAGTTAGAGGAAGTTTTCTAAAGAAACGAGAACTAACTTTTGTTCCATGATCTCAGTAAGTTTCTGGAATGAATGTTTTAACTATCATGAATATTGTGTGCTATAATTCGAGATTTCCCGAATTGTTCCAGTCGAACCATTTTTGTTTCGAAAACTATCAATAAACATTGCGCTGGACCTATATGAGTCTATTTGACTGAGGGGGGAAGCACAAAAGGCTTTACATCGCAGTAAAAGAGTCAATTTATTTCTATGAATCTATCTAGCCATCAAACAATGAAACATTTACTATGTGAGAGGGATCGCTTGTCATCTTATTCAAAGATAAACATACACCCATAAGAAAGCATTTATAGTGTTTTTTATAAACCCCATAAAACATATAGACACACCTATATATATATTTCTGTTATTTTCCTGCTATTTATAGAACCCAGACGCCATCAGCTGGTAAAGCAGGATTCTGTTATTTCTTTCGCCGATCAACGCCGCGGTGTTCTCAACAAACAGGACTCCATAATTGCGTGTCACACTCGCACGGGTGACGGCACTGGACATCATGTCTCGATCTTAAAGAAAACCGAGGCATCACTCGGCGGTGCGCTCGCATCGCCTCGACGGAATATAGAAATTTTTGAGTAATTCTTTTGGAGAAATTACAACAAAAATCTAAATAAATAAATACTATAAATTGCATTGCAAAGGAAAATTAGTCAACAACAATAACAACAAATCTAGTATAATAGCAGATAATTGAAAGATTAACAACGTAGCCATTTCATAAATGATTATTCATATTAACATTGCTATATATTATATTATGTGGAAAATAATAATAACAACACCAACAAAACACTACGATTTATACTAAAAATTTCATAAAGCCACATACTTACAAACAAAAAGAAAAAACAAAACAAAAACAAAGCGCGACACACACACACACACATAAAAGTGTACTATTGAGCGTTGTAACTTACATACATATCCTAAACGTAGTGTGTTAGTGTAACGGGAAGCAAATGCATACAAAGTGAAAAGCAAATAGTAATCGGGACGCACATTTCTTATATGTATGTATATGTACTATCTATGTTACGATTGTATGTATTATACTCGTAGGTGTTTAAGTCAGTGTTAAGAGCAGGTGAATACAAAAATACACACAGACATGTTTACAGATGTATTGGTGTATTGAATGTTTGTATGTCAGTGCGCAAGTGCTATAGTTAAGTCTAGCTTAGTTAGAGGTGCGTATAATCTTAAGTACAGTTTTTAATTGTGGGCGGGCAACAATGATGATTATGATAATGATGATGACGTTGAAGAAAACGGCGATGATTATGATTAATATAATGATAATTATGGTAAAGATTATGAACTTAATGATCATCATAATGATGATTAAGATTGTGACGAATAAAATGATGAAGATCGATAATGATTGTGACGAATATAATGATGAAAATTGATGATGATAATGATGACGAGGATAATGATGATGATGATTTTAGTGATTATAATGACGATTATAATATTGGTGATGATGATTTTGATGATAATGATTATAAGTAATGTTGGGTGATATGCATTTTGTACGAGTTTCATATGATAGTTTCGGATATACAAACACACACACACAGTTTTAATGATTGTTATACTGTATACATAAATACATGCAGACTTACGGCAATGAAATGTTTGATAATGAAATATGCGATTTGAAATTTGTATTTTTATGAGTATTGAACGGTTTTCGGAATACAACAACAGAAATAAAAGCAAATATGTGAGAAAGGAAAAAAGAATACATACATACGCACGCAGCCATACATATATGGTATATATATGTATATACGTACATACAAACATACTAAGTACTTGCAAAGCAGAGCAGAAGTATCTCAACTGTCCAATATATGTATGTACTATATGTACAATTTAAAACACACCGAGTTCTAAATGCAATGTACCTACTAACAGCAACATTTATGATTAAGAACAACATTCTTACGATTTATATATTTATATTGAACGTTGATTTTGTAAAGAGCAATAATTTTAGCCAACAATTTCATACATACTTACTTACAAACAAGCATCAAATATTTACATAAATGCTAGCATACATACATACACACATACATATGTGTGTAAGTATGTATGTAAATAAGTTGTTCTGCTTATTATTTTTTGACATTTCGGCATTTTAGAAAAATTATTGATCACAATAATGAAAAAAATATATATGTATATATACAATATTGTTAAATTAACATAAAATATGTATTTATTATATTAACTATCAATATAGTTACATGCGTATAATGTTAAAATTAGACACACTTGACCGTCTCGCTGGCAGTGTGACTTATATAGACTCCAGCAAACACAAGTAAGGCGCCTAGAATTGTTTTGTTAACAACTTTTAGTACATATGTACATAAATATTATATAGTTACATATATACACGTATGTGTATATACTTATATATTATATGAGTGGATTAAATTCACAGCATCATGCACAGTTATAGATAAATAATTTTAGGAAATTGTTTGGATTCGCTTTAAGGCGTTATATCCACTTGTAAGTTTTTTCATTTTTCTTTTGAAGAGGCATTTTATTTAAAAAATTAATAAAAGTAGTGTACATTTACAGAATTTAATAATTTTGGATTCCCTTGATCACGTAGCCGATCCCCAGTCGGGCCTCTAGTTCTTTTAAAAAAATTTCTTACAAATACGCTCATACATCTCCGAAACTATTTACAGGATCGACTTCAAATGTTCGGAGAATATTGTCAAATATACATACATATGTACTTTCAATATACGTATATGGATTTTTTTTTTTAAATTAACAAGTGGATATAACCTATTTAATCTCAGTTTACACTCAACGAACAATACAACAAAAAGTTCAAAGCAAAAACCAAATAAGCAACAAAAGAAATTGAGGTTATATAAATATTTTGTTATTCAATCACGTTATTAATGCGCTAATCAAATTAGTTCACATGCTTGTAAATTTTATAGATTATATTATTTATATTTAATATAAATAATAATGTATTGTAATAATAGTTATCAGCCAAAATTATCTATTTTCGATTTGAATCGCATTTAGGGAAAGCCAGGATAGCGCGCTATGTCGCATAAATAAATTATATAATTGAATACACATACATATATGTATATACATGTTAATGCACCCTGTAGGAAAAATGGCTTTAAGTGTATTTTAAAAGTTTACAGATTCATCATACTATAAAAGATTGATTGAGTAAAATATCTTTATTAAAAGCAATGATACATTAAAGTATGATATTCGTAGAATGTTCTACGAAGTTTTCATTTCGAAAAAATATTATACGGGAACGGAGTAAAATATTTTATGAAATTATATATTTTCCATGAACCAAGAGATTGAATCCGCGCTCATAAAATGTTTGACCTTTGCAGGCAAAAAAAACTGGTTCAAGTGGTTTTTGAGGCACTGATTTGAGGTGAAGGTTTTCCCGGGCAAACAATTTTTCGGAGATCAAAATAAGTAAAGGACCGAGCTAGTAAAGCTACGAGATTATGGTGGGCACATTCCATTCAAGCCGCAAGGCATCCCATTCAAGCTGTTAGGCAAGTCATCTAACTTGTACATTGTTTCGTATTATCCTTATGGAACACCACACCTTTTCTATTGATCCATTCTGGTCTACTCTGTCAGAGTGTATCACTCAATTTATCCAGCTTATCGCATTGTACTTCAGAATTATTCGTAGTATTATCGGGAATAAGCTTAAAATAAAGCATCTTCTTGAAGTAGCACCAAATAGACAACATAACCTTTTCTTGGTGACTATCGCCCTTCGAAGTGGTTTAATGGTTTGAGTGGTTAGACCATGATCTTTTGCACTTTTCATTCTTATAAATAACCCACTTTTCGTCGCCAGTAAGCAAATCTCAGTCGTTAAAGTGTCGCAATAAATCTCGCTCCATAAGAACATGAGGAACCACATGTCAAGCTTCGAAATTAATTCTAGTCGTTTTTCTGAAGTTGTTATTCGACAATTTGCATCTATCAACGACTATACTTATATTATTCACATCGCCTTCAAGCGTCCTTCCAAGATATGGTGCATCGTCAAGATTGAAATTGCCGGAATTCGTCGTGATTGGACTGGATTTTTTACCTGTTTGATAGTAAAACAGTAAAATTCGCAAATGCTGTTTTTAATCTTCCTTTAACATAACTTACTTCATCAGCTGTTGTCATTAAACGAAATTACTTAATGATCAAATCTTGAAAATGATCGGCCTTGTAGTTTTGAAGTTATGAGGAACACCAACTTTGAAAACGTGAGTTGTGCAGCAGGAAAACGCTTTAAAGTGAAAATCTGGTGGAAACCATTCATAAGAACAGTAAACAAAATATTTTTACTTCGTCATTTTTGTCCCAACGACTTGAAATTTTGACACAATATTCTTGAAATTATTCATTCAATTAAGGAGAGGTAATCAGAAAAATAGATAAAGCTTCAGTATCAGATAGAAGAAACAGAATCACAAATATGATCTTAAGTGTAGAAGAATAATGGAACAAAGAGCAAAACCAAATGAAGCATGACATGGATATATTGAAAAAAAAAGTGATTAACTCGCACTTCTTCCATTTTAGAAAATAAAAAATGGTAAAATCTTTGCAACAATAACAACAAAGATATGTGAGACTATTGGCATAAACTTGCTATGGAGAAATTAAGCAGTGATGGTCTATAATATTTAAGAGATAATTTACTATTTAATGCAACCCAACCTGATTTACGATATTCTAATTTTGCCTGCAGGGTGCAAAAGCATCTATATGAGTACAATAACCTATGTGTAAAAATAACGCTTGAAAAAAGAAAATTAACTATTATATATGCTTAACAAATAAATAGTGAAGCTTGGATAAATTTGGTCACACATTTGGATAAAATATCATGGAAAAAACTATATTTTTGAAATGTCATGATTTATCCTACTTTTCCAACAAGTTTGCTATATAAAACGGTTAAACTTTGATACCATTGCCTAACGTATCGGAAGGTTTGAACTACAAATTCAATTTATTACTACTACAGAATGAGCGCATCCGTTACTTTACTATGTTTATTATGTAGCTGATGCTAAAAGCTCGATAAGTCATTAATTAGGGCTCCTGCTCCGAAGATATACCATGTTTTGTGAGCTTAAGTTTGCTTGTGCGCATATCGACATACATACATACATACCATATACCATAAGTATATACAATATACATATATGTATGTAAACATTCCCCAAATGAGTGATCTAATTTACTCAAGCGCACTCTTCTATTATTATAAGCTATTTAGATACATATGTATGATTATCAAATGCAGCAAACGCAATCGTCGTTGTCATTTGGCACAAAATAAAATAGAATAATCGACAAAATGGTTCAAAGATTTATAAAAGTTACTTAACTACCTTTTTATAAACACTTACAGATACGGAATATGTATAACTGCATTCATGGAACAAGGAGCGAAGTAAATACTAAAAGAATACAAATACTTGAAATAAATACCAAAGATTTATTAGAGCATAGATAGTAAGTACATAGAGACATTAACTAATAGAGGTAATCGAAAAAAATACACACACACAAAAAAGTCAGAGAATAACATCAGAAGAAATACTCCAAATATACTAAAGACAACAAACACTTCATATACACATTTATATAGGTAAATAGCAAAGTACATACATACATACATACATACATACGTATGAATGTGAAAAGAATTTGTACTTAGCCGCTTTTGTATGTTCATATTCAATACTAAAAGTATTAACTATTAACTGTCAAAAAATATACTAAATACATAGATTATATACATATACAAACAAAAGAAATTAAATTAATTGAACTAGGAACAGTCACAGAATTAAATAAAAATACATTCATTAGGGTGTGCGTTATTTTACAAGTTGAATTTTTTAAGCGCCCACTGAAGTTTCAGTTTTTGCGCTAAAACAGGGTCCAACCGAAAAAGATGTTTTTTTTTACATTTAAATCCTGCTGAAATATTCATTTTAATTTATTTATAACATTGGACTTTTTATCTTCGAAAAATAAAATTATTTCCTGCTGCTAATCTCAATTTTTTGATAATTTTTTCTATTAAACCACACTTTTAAATGTTATATGTATGTAGTTTAAGTTCTGTTAAATGCAAACTGAAACTTTAGAGGGCGCTTGCAAAACACGAACCAACTTGTCAAATAACGGATATCCTTACATTCATATCTGCGTGAGCTACAGCTAGCTAAAAAACATACATACAGTTATATATGTATATTCCATACTAGAAATATGAAATTGTTTTTAAATCGCAAGTTTGATATAAAAGAAAAATGAAACCGTCACACATACCACGTATTCAAACAGAAAACCAAAAACAAAAGTATTACATTTTAAAAATGTACCTAACAAACTAACTCATACTTACATACTAATATATTAAAAACAAAAAACATAAAAGAAATGAATTTCACATTAATATTTACAGCATACTAACTTTAAGAAATATTTTATAGAATATTTTCCACATGCACGCATGAGTCAATAGTACGCATATGATTTGAAAACAATGATTAAAAATGAATATATAAATACTAAATTGTATTTACATATTATAATCAAGTAGAAATACAAAAAAAAATAACCTACTCCTTCACTTTTATCATTTACTTTGCCAATAACAAATTTAAGTTTATGATAATCAGCTGATTGAAAGTCAATGTAATTGAAACAAATATAAATAATAAATACATATACATATATACTTATGGCATATATTCGTATATATGTTCCACAGAAAATTATGGCATAAACATTGTGTAAATGTTAAAGCAAAACTCAAAACAAAAAGTTACACAATACATAAAATATAAGAAATATACGTACAATACTCAAAAAACCGATTTTATTGCCATGCTGTTTTCAAGAAGTTATCATCGTTAGATATTCCAAAATACATATTGCATTAAATTAAATAGACAAATACTCAAATAAATTGAAAAGAAAAACTATTTGAAATGTTGAGAACTTGTGTTTTTTTTTATATAATTATGGGGTACGATATAACTAATAATGAGTAGTCAGTCATAGTTGGTAAACTGGGTCTACATCCCCGACAACTCGATAACCAAAATAGTAGAACACAAAATACAAAAATTTAAAACAAATTTTTGTGACCTAATTTTTAATTATTGCCTTGAAATTAAATTTTTTGTCTGCAATTCCGTATTTGAAATAAAAATAAAATTAATTTTAATTATGATTGAATAATGATAATTATACATGAAAATATTCACACTTCAAATTAAATAAAATACAAGTATTTAGAGCACCCTGTACTTTAAGGGCTTAACAAATTCTATCTGTTCGCAAAGCGAATTCTGCACTCAATAACATTTCATCGTTATACACCTTTTATTTTACTTTATTCCATCTCCGCTCTTATGAAATTATTTTCAATTAATATTTATTTTTTATATTTAGTCGTTTAGGCACACTGTGCTTTTAGGATTGCCCAACAATTGTAAAAAAACCCAAAGTGATGTTGGCAATACTGTTTACTCTAGTAATTTACTAAATTTCTTGGCCGCCAGCTGCCAGCAGTCGTGATCAATTTCTATAACATTTTTAATTTAATTTTCCTACAAATCTAACGTTTTTAAGGTGCTTAATTTGCGTGTGATACTTTAAGTTTAACTGTAACTATTGTGTTATCGCGACAATACCTTCCGTAAACGCCGTACGCCATTATTCTTCAACGATATTCATCATAATTAATGTGCATATAAAACAATTTTCACTGTGTGCTGTTGTATTGTTATTTCGTCATATCTATTTTCGTCAAGAGTCAACGTGCAAGCACCACTCGATTCACAGATAACACGATTAATCATTGGAGTTACTGGTAGTAATAAACAAAAACAAAAATAACAAAACCTCTACGATAATGGCACAATCTATAGCTGGCACAGCCTCTGCTGCTAATACTAGCGCTGGTGCTGGTTTAAGCTTAGCAGGTAGCTTGGGTATCGGTGTGGATTTAGATTTAGTGGATATGAAGCACTGCTTCGAAAATCTTATAGTGATTGATGCAGGCGCGAATTTAACAAACAAAAAATATAGCCGTGATCTGGAATCAGTTATACAGCGAGCAAAAGATGCAGGTATGTGGCATACAAAAATATAGTACATAATTCTGGATGACGTATTTAACATATTATATTCCTTTCTTATATACATGCATACATGTGTATGCTTTCTCATACATATTTTGTCAATTAGCGCAGTCTGTTTTCATGAAGATTTCGTTGCGATCTTCTTCGATAATAACAAGGCGTTGCGTATTCGTATTCTTTTATGTATGTATACGCACATAAATATTTACACACCCATTAATATGCGCATACAAATAAGAAATATTTATTTTTGTATGAATGTGTATTCATTTTGACCTCAAAGGTCTTACGGGAAGTCTCCGTTTACGTCGTTTGCATATAATTAACGAAACTGCAAGTTTTAAGATAAAAAAACTTAGAAATTTACTTACTCATTATATGTATGTATGTTATATTGAGTCTTTATTAAAATTGCTTTTTATATTTTTGTAGGTGTTCAAAAAATTATGGTTCCAGGTACATCGGTAAAATCTAGCAAAGAAGCGCTGCGTCTATCACGAATTTATCCCGATATAATCTATTCGACTGCTGGCATACATCCACACGACTCCAAGTCAATTATCGAAGAACCAAATACCTGGTTCGAGTTCGAACATATTGCGGCTTCGCAGGAATGCGTTGCCATTGGACCTTGTGGCTTAGACTATCAGCGCGATTTCTCTGAGCCCGAGGCACAAAAAGAGATATTTGAAAAGCAGATTCATTTGGCTTGCCAATTGAACAAATCATTACTGATACATGAGCGCTCCGCGCAACAAGATGTACTCGATATACTAGATAAGTAAGTTATTATTATGCTTAGTTGTATTTTCTGAACAGTGTATGTTAAGTTTGCGTCGACGAAACGAGTCGATTTAGTCATTTCCGTCTGTCTGTACGCGAACCAGCTAAAAAAGTGGTGGGAACCGCCGAAAACGGACACCTACAGTATATAGTTGCCATACAAACAAGACTTAGTATGGAAAACTTTTATATGCGACAAAATATCTAATCGAAATTTCGTATATATGTACATATATCTAACCAAAGCAAATCTACAATGTGCGAAGAACCTTTTTAGATCGAACTAATGTATCGTATATAGTACATACCTACCATTCAAACTGAAAAAATTCTTTGCATGGAAAACTGCCATACGAACAGATCAATCAAAATTAAGTTCTTTACTTGAAAGCTTTTGTTGTGAAGAGTGTTTTACCTTCGGTCCAACCGAAGTAAATCTTTTTTATTATTATTTATTTACTATTTAATATGCATTTGCAGATTTGAGAATTTACCGCCTGTGATCATAAGAGGATTCATGGGCACAGCGGACGAAGCTGTCGAATATCTGAATAGGAGATTCTATATTAGTTTAACTGGTTATTTATGCAAGGTAATAAATAGTTGTTGCCAAATTTTAAACATGTACATATATATGTAACGCAATCTATTACTAAAAATTTGCAGGACAAATCAGATAGTGGAGTGCGCAAACTCTTAGAAAATGGAACTTTGCCTATAGATAGACTGCTTGTCGAAACGGACTCGCCGTTCATGTATCCAAATACAAGAGCTTCCAAGCTGCCGCAACATGTTAAGACTGGTATAACAGAACGCTCGCTATTATATTTACATAGGTTGGTTATAAAAGTTATATCTGCATATTTATTTTAATTTAACATTTTAACTTTTTTATTTCAGGTACTGTACTTTTCAACGCAATGAACCTTGTAGTTTGCCCGCCATAGTTGAGATGATAGCTGCATTCATGAAGAAAACGCCAGACGAAGTAGCTTTAGCAACTGCATTTAATGCATTAAAGCTTTTTGGACTATCCTAAATGCCAATGGCTGTGATTTTACTTATGTAGACTGTCATAAAATTGCTTAGTGCGCAAAAAAGCAATTGAAGCATGCGCCGTTTTTCAACAATTTCAAAACGAGTGAATGCATTAAAAGGAATTCAAAACGAAAGTGCCAAAATTTTATAAGTGGTAATATAGTTGTTTGCTTAAATTCCTACATAAACTAAGAACTACAAGACTTCGAAAGTGCCTTAAATGAAGTGCGAAGAAAGCCAATTGGCTGATAAAAAAAAAATAAAGAAACGACAAAATATGCTAAAAATATATATATTTTTAACGAAATCGATACCTATTTATTATACACATACATATACATACTAACTACGACGTGTTTTTAAAGCGCATGCAAACCCACAATATACTCATAAAACCAACTGAATGATTCGAATAAGATTATTTGAATCACTTTAGAGTTAGTTATCATTACAGAAAACATGAAATTCTAAATATTTATTTAAATGTAATGCGAATAATACCACCTAAAGGAATTGACTGAAATTTGAATGCAGATTTTCGTTTTGGTTTTGGATAAACGCAGGGATAATGGGTGATAATCCAAATAATTTAGCTGCATACATTTGTACTTCACCGTCCCGTGATATGTATTCTTAAAAAATGCTTAAATCTATGTATATAAAACATATATTTATTAAAAAAGTTATACAAAACTTTTAAGACCCGTTTAAATTTATCCATATATAAAAAATATTGAATACTACAATATGACAAATTCGCGTTCGCATCACACACATAAAATTTATTAAAAGCTGTTGCAGCAACAGAAGTCACTCGAAAAGAAAGTGATTTGAGCCCTTCTTATATGTGTAAACAGAAAACACAAAAACCAAGTCAAGCTGCAGCTTATTGACTCCATTTTCATACAAACATACATTTGTTTTACTATTATATAAGATTTTTTACGCCAAAACTTGTAAATATTTATTATTCATTTTGTTTGATATTTGTTGTTGTGCTACGGAATGTTTATTGTGCTACGCCAACTCAATAACATACATAAACATGTATGTACGTGGGTACATACATACATACATATATAGAAATAGTTGTAAGTCAAAAGAAATGCGCATGGTAACAGTGGATAGATGAAAGTAACACGGTAAATGTGATCGTTTTACTAAACAATTGTACTTTATTGTTATTTACATAAATATACATAAACAAAAAATTGGTTACATACAAACATAAAATATAAAATAAAAACTGAAATGTGACTGATCGCTCTTTATTTTATTAATTTTTCATAAAATCAAAAAACCACACCCAACTAAACTCTTCTTATAAAAGCTCTTTGGTGCTACACCATTTGGGCGCCAGACTTCTTTGGTATAACCATATGCACCTTAATTAATGACTATAACTTTGTTTAATCAACCGTCAGCTGCGAGAAAAATTATACATACATACATTGAAATATACAACGATAAAGATGACTAAAATAATAAATCGCATATTATACACATACACCCTTTAATTAACATTGGAAATTTTCACAACAAAATTCATTTAAAAGTGCAAGCCAGTCTTCATAAATTCGAGCACACTTTTATGTGTTTTATACTATAGTATATATAACGTAAAATATTTAAATGACTCGCGTGACTCATGCCTTTACTTTAATTTTTAAAGTACTACAATAACAAAACTGATTACCATAAACAAAAATATTTCTTGAGAAATTTTTCCGATATGCAAATGCACAGTATAATTATTATTTATCTCGAAAAGCGGTGTATGGCATTTGTGTCCACATACTGATTCAAGTTATGCAAATTATCCCACCACTCTTTGAGTTTACTCCTTAAAATAAGTCTAAACCAAGGTGTGAGTGGAGCGTTGAATTTTGACACAGTTTCATCAATTTCATTTCGTTTAATATAACGCACTTCACTGACTTCATTCTCATTTGGATTTAGGTCAACATCTTTTTGCAAGAATAATATATAATCGATTTCGTGTTCACCCCACACGCCATCTCCACAATCCTTGTAATGTATTCTCGTTAAGTAATGAAAATATTCTGGTTGTATTTGTTCTTGTGGTATACCTAGTTCATAATTGAGGCGTCGTTGGGCAGCTCTTCGTATGCCTATTGCATTTGATTCTTCTCGTTCTAAATCAATGTCATGCAGTGGATGACTGCAGCAGGCGTTTGTATATGTATCGGGAAATGTGATCTAAAAAAAATATTATTGTTTGATACAGAATACCTAGCACACATCAAATGTATACAAATCAATTGTAAACGTGAAATGTACCTTATGCGTCGAACGCCGCTGAACCAACATCTCTCCCTTTGAATTAAATAAGAACACACTAAATGCACGATGCAATTTTATATCGCCAGTTTGCTTATTCACACGATGGCAGTCTTCTTTGCTACTGTAACCAATTGCTTTATCCTTATCGTCCACTAATATACAATTTTCCTTTAATGCTAATTCCTGTTGTGCGTCCACTGCTGCTTTATAACTTCTGGCCCACAACTTTTTACTTTGGCCACGAAATATACACCGATTTAACATTAATAACATTATTGCTGTATTTTTAAATTAATCGACTGTTTCTTTCAACGTATCAAAGTTCTCTAAAATAAAAAACTAGTTGTATAAATACTTATAAAAGACTAATTGTTTTATTTTACATTGGTTAAGTATCAGTCAATTGTGCAGGCTGTAACCAATCATATGTTATTAGAGATGCTAAATTATCGATAGAACTTTTGATAAAAATACAAATTGAGTAGTCACTCCTTTTTATATAATCAGATCAGCTTTATCACTAGTTATCAAGTGTATTTTTATCAAAGATAAAAAAGTTGCAAACAAAACTATGTACCCTTGAAAATCTAGAATTATTTATAAATAAAAATCACAAACATTAATGCAATCAACGGCAGACAAACTCATTTACGAAGTAATCGTTGATACTTCTTAGTAAATTAAATGAAGTAAAATATAGAATTAGAAGAAAATAATTTTATTATTCCATATTATTTATAGTCAAAACTATGTATTAAGTAATTAAGAAAATTAATTTATTATATTACTGAAATCGATTTTCTATATAATTACCTTTTCGGAATGTAGAAATTTCATATAAATAATAAAAATAAAAGCATCACTGAAAAATTGCTCAGTTAGCAACCCTGAATTGGTGTAATGATACAAAAAAAATCAGTGAAATTCATTATCACAATTTTGTCCAATTTACTGAGTTGCTGGAATAATAGATCAAAAAGCTAGAATCTTTGAAAAAGATGGTGAGCAAATAGGGGCGTTGCACTAACTTTGTGGCTTTATTATTAAATATATATTTATTTGACAGATTCGATTTATTCTGATACAAAACCGTGCTGGCAAGACGCGTTTAGCTAAGTGGTACATGAATTTTGATGATGACGAAAAGCAAAAACTGATTGAAGAGGTTCATGCAGTGGTGACCGTAAGAGATGCAAAGCATACCAATTTTGTGGAGGTGTGTATTAATATTTATATATTTTTGTTGCCACGAAAGGCAGAAGTACTTCTTTGTGGTAGTTGGAATACCCTCATATCAAGTAGCATAAATAAATATTTATTTTTTTCTACACTTGCAGTTCCGGAACTTTAAAATTGTATACCGTCGCTACGCCGGACTTTATTTCTGTATATGCGTTGATGTCAACGACAATAATTTATGCTATCTTGAAGCGATACACAATTTCGTAGAAGTTCTAAATGAATATTTCCATAACGTATGTGAATTGGACCTAGTCTTCAACTTCTATAAAGTGTACACGGTAGTAGACGAAATGTTTTTGGCTGGAGAGATACGTGAAACATCCCAAACAAAGGTGCTCAAACAGTTATTAACGCTCAATTCGTTGGAATAAAAATTTGCTGCCATCAATGCATTCCATTTATATGTGTATGTGTATTTCAAAACATTAATACGTTGCAAGAGCCATACCAATCCCATGGATGGTCTAGTAATGGATTTTGCGATGGTCGATCCATTAGTTTTCGAATCCTTCATTTTAATCCAATCCATTGTGTTAATATATTTCTCAGCTTAATACATATGACTATATAAGAGAAGTAATTAGTATTTGTTAAAGTGCTTGTAAAGTTATTGTAGAAATAAGTGAATGTGTATTACCTATATAATTACACTCAAAATCACACTGATATTCAAATAAACAATTATGTATATTTGCGCAAAAAGGCGTATATTTCAAACTTCGTTAATCTAATGACGCTTTTTATTCCGTTATCAAAAAAAAACTGAAAGTATTAAGTTTATGTAGGCACATACGACCGTCATAAGTATATAATCGGAATGGACTTGTATTTATGACCCATCGGAGACTGTTAACTCGGCAGAAAGCTCCCGAACTTTATGATAACGCTTTAAATTCCTATGATAACCCCAAAATCCCATTTCATGCCAAGAGCAAATGTCACATCAATGATGAAATTATATCAATTATTTTCATGTAAAATATTCGAACAGCTAGACGTGCTATGCAGCAACAAGGATATGAAAATATTCAATGATGGTAAAGCAGTTCATTGACTAAAGCAAAGAACGTATATGCGAAGCAGAGAACGTATAACATGTATGATTTACGTTCTTTATTATTAGTGTAACATAACATTTTCTAAAAATATTATTATTTTTTTTTGAATTAAATGCATTCATTATATGTATATGTTTGTTGCGTCGCATTTATAACGATTTTATTCCTTTCGGAAAATACAGAATTAATATTTAAAATTGAATTTCAACAACCTTGGCAATCACCTATTAATCGTTTATCGAAATGTAACTGATGTGTCAGAAAAGTGCACTACTTTTTATGTGCGAGAAAGACAAGACTATACAAGTGATTGCGTGGAAGTGAGATATACAAGTGAATTTTCATCATCGTCATTTGTTCGTCGCCATTGTTCTTTCGTCGTCGTTACCGTCGTTGAAAATTGTCGAGCGAAAAATAAAAGTTGTAGCATTCATTTGCAATATATCGCATAGAAAACAAGTTGTTTTTAAAGTAAATACAAAAGTCTAAATATCAAGATTTTAGGTTAAATATTTGCTGCAGTGTGAATCTTTGAAAAAGTATATATAACACCGTCCACTGAAGTAAAAAACAGCAGTGGAAAGTGTGGCTCAGCTGAAGGAAGAAAAAATCATTTGATTAGCAATAGAAGACAAAAAACAATAGTTCAAATTCGTGTACGGGAGCAGAAAATTTGAAAACGTTTTAAGTTTTCCGAAAGCGAAGTCTTAAGTGTTCAATACAAAAATGTCAGCAATGAATCCAGAATAGTAAGTGCAAAATGTATATGAATTTATCTAATATTTCTATATTATTCCACGAAGGTTACAAATTTGCGACGTCATTTTTATTACAATTAAAATAATGATGTCTATCCACGCCGTCATATTCACAGTCAACGTCGCAGTTATGCATAGGAATACTCTTCGTGGCAATCAGTGCTCATACATACATATGTAGGGAGTGTTTACACTCGTAGAAAAAGTTACATTGGAGGTTGTTTCCATGTTATCATTTTTTATATTTAGTTTATTAAAATTATATATAATTAATTGTTATTAACAATACGAAATGGGAGTTATGTTGTGTGGAATTATGGGGCGGATGAGTCACTTGTAAAGAGAGATACGTTGCCGCTCTCATGCTCATTGTGAGCCATTCCCTCAATCATAGACTCTACCCCAGCAACATTGCGAGTATTACTTTATTACTGACTGCCACCTTGCTTCATTTTCTCTGTTTTGTGTATTGCATTTTTCGTTTTGATCTCCATAATTTCATACCCTGATGTATTGTTTTGTGTATATAAGAGGTAGAAATGTTACAGGCAAATGTTCGTATATGTACGGCTACATGCATTTAGGTAGGCACATCATATGATTAGCAGTAAATTTAATTTAGGTAAAACAATATCCTCAACCAAGCATTCCATAAGGTAGACAATGGTGTCCTTGTGGTTGCACTAGGATATTTTACCACGTTGAGAATTACGATAATTTTTTGCTTTTGTTATTTACTTTAGCTCAGTTTGGTAGTGTTATTTGATTTCAAAGTTCATTAAAAAAAAATGTAATTTTTTAATGGTATTTTAGTATGCATTTGCTTACATAATTATACTATTTTTTAGTGTTTTACTTCTAAATTTTGAAGTAATCGTAAACAAAGTATTTGTACACATTTATGTATGTAGGCAATTTGCTATGCATATTTACCCTGGCAAATAGTGTTCTTTAACAGGTAGAAAACTGGTTGAATTTTTCCAAACATTACAAAAGTCAAATACGTCATGCGTAAACTGCCAATGTTTCGCGTTAGTATTGCAAGTGACAGATACATTATGAAGGATAATTAAAAGAACAAGTAAGGAAAAGCTAAGTCCGGGTATAACCAGACATTAGATACTCTTGCAACTTGCTGGGATTAAAGCCAGGGAAGTACCGTCAGGGATAAGGCTTGTAAGTTACATGGGGGAGTTTTCACACCATTTTATTCATTCTAAGCACAAATATCCAGCGTTATATTAAAAATACGCTTTCTCATTTTATTAACTCACATATTGACTGATATATGCGTTATAAAGTCAGCCGAGTCAGACCGAAAATCTTTACATTTGGTATATGGGGCTAAAGGAATTATTGATCCCATTCAACACATTTGAAGCAAAAATACAAAGTTCTACCAGGAAAGGATTCTCTATGAATTTCAATTAGAATGTGACACCTTGCAATGTTGATCCCCTGTGACAAATAGTACGGCTAGGCAGACGGCATCGGGATTTGAACTCGTCTCGTCATCCTGATTATTATGTATATATACATATATATTTATATAATCATATATCTATTTCACTTAGTTTTAGGTGATACGTGCAACCGTTAGCTGAACAAAACTATTTACACAGCATAATATTCCAAGAGCATAAAAATAGTGTCTGCTACGTATACATACGTAACCAGTAATTTTACTATACTAGGCATACGCAAAACTTATATTTTCAATATAAACATACATATGTATGTAGATGCATTTTTCAGAACCTTTATTGAAATATATGTATATATATATATATATTATATTTATTGATATATTAAATATTTATATTTTTTTTATTTATAGTGATTACTTGTTCAAATTACTGCTTATCGGTGACTCGGGCGTAGGTAAATCGTGTCTTTTGTTGCGATTCGCTGATGATACATACACAGAAAGCTATATTAGCACAATTGGTGTAGATTTCGTAAGTACATAATGAATTCAATTAAAACTTCATAAGCAAAAACATTGATTATTTTCCAAAAATTGTTTTACAGAAAATTAGAACCATTGAGTTGGACGGCAAGACCATAAAGTTGCAAATTGTAAGTTTGAGATTATATTTGTTCAATAAAATCAAAATTATATGTAGGAATATTTTTTGTCCTCATAACAGTGGGATACCGCTGGACAAGAGCGCTTCCGTACAATTACATCTTCGTATTATCGTGGCGCACACGGTATTATTGTTGTTTATGATTGCACAGACCAGGAGTCGTTTAACAATGTTAAGCAATGGTTAGAGGAAATCGAGCGATATGCTTGCGAAAATGTAAACAAGTTGCTCGTGGGCAACAAATGTGATTTGACTACCAAGAAAGTTGTTGACACAAATACAGCAGCGGTGAGTATCATCTTTCATTTGTATGTATATATTTCAAGTGCATAAATAAAACTGTTTGCTTTTCTTTGACTGAATTAGGAATACGCAAGTCAGTTGGGTATTCCATTTCTGGAGACTTCAGCTAAAAACGCAACGAATGTTGAACAGGCTTTCCTGACGATGGCTGCCGAGATAAAGAATCGTGTTGGGCCGCCTTCAAGTGCCACTGAGAACGCCAGTAAAGTTAAAATTGATCAGGGACGTCCGGTGGAGAACACCAAATCAGGTTGCTGCTGAATAACTCCGATTGTGAACTCATATACACACTTTATTTTATTATACTAAAAAAACAATTAAAATAAAAAAGAAATCACAACAAAGATGGTGATGATAAAGAAACAAATGATTATGCTGCTTAAGCTATAATACATTTGCAATGAATGGAAGATAATGATAAACGATGGTAACGAAATGGATCGGATGATAATGGGGACACAACTTAAAATGTTTACAACAACAAAGAAACGTAAGAAATAAACAAAACACACGTTTTTTAAGTACATAGCAACAAAAATTAATGTTATGACAGCGAACATATAAAATTAAAACCACAAAAAAATGCGCGAAAAAAACTTTAAGTAAGATACTTATAACTAATGTTTAAATAAAACCTAAATGTAAACAAATGCGTAAATAACGATGGTATAAGAAGTTATGTGGGGAATTAGCTAAAGTGTGAGCGTATCGTAGTAATGGAGGATGATGTAGTGTCTTTTCGGGCGTCTGAAAATTCCCCTATCATTTTATAATTAATAAAAATCCATAGTATATAAAATTTTGTGTTTATTAGGTAATTTAGATGTCCAGTCAACCTCTACTGGTTCACTGGCCAACTGAATTGCTGCAAATATTAGTTTATTACCTTAATAAATAAAAAGTACATACGACATACGCAATTTAAATGAAATTAGTAAAAAAAATGTGTTTTCATATATTAAAAATCTTGTAGGTACAGCTATTCCAACTACACAAGCAAATAGTGGTTACCAGTTCGTTAAGTTATAACTTGCGATCTTCAACTGCATTCAACTATTCAAATGAATGTGGATCAACCACTTAAATAACACTATATTTTATTATATCCATTTACTCTGAAGTTATTATACTTTTATTATATATAGCACTTAAGTACATACATATGTATGTACGTTATTCTTAAAAATATCTTACAATCATATCTTTAAGAAAGAATGAAAAAATTCAACATTGGATGTGCTTAAGTACTTAATTGGACCACAGATAACTCCCTTTTTACCAAAAGCATATTAATTGAAAGCATTTATTATTGACTTCGAGGTTTATCAGTCTTACTTATAGAGTAACTTTTGCCATGGGCATATGCATAGGAAATACAGCCAGCTGCAAATTTTCTCAAGTGATAAGATCTCCCTCTTTTCCGTTTTCATCACTTTCCAAAGGGCATGCACTTGATACAGTACTTCTGGTTATATCTATTATTGCCGCACCCACCCCTGATCGTGGAGCCATAACTGGTCGACTTGCTACTATAGTAACGCTGGTACTTCGCTCCGTGCCTGAAGATGTGGAAATGGACGAGCTCACTGCAAATGTTGATTCGCGTTTGAATCTTAAACGACGTTGTTCGTAAGTTCTTAGTGGCTTTGGCTCAGTTTGCTGTCGGCTGGTTGTTGTTGTCGTTGCGGTCGTGCGCCTATTGCCACGTCCTATCGGATGTTTTCTATGTTTGTTGCAACAGGAAATAATCAAACGCCAAAATCCAGTGCGGAATTTCGATGACATAAGATTATAGAGTATCGGATTTAGAGCCGAATTCAAATAGAGCATTATGCGACAAAAGTATAAAACCCCATAATAACCGTCAATACCAAGTGCCGCGATATCCTCTGTCGATGCGGCGATAACCCACAATGTGAAAGCACGGAATGGCAAAAGGCAAAGAAAGAAACTGGCTACAACCGCAACTAACATGAAAATCACCTGCTTGCGATGCTTCCGCATACCTGTACGTAGCTGTTGAGCGCTTGCGCCAATATTTAATGTGCCGCTACGGTTATTATCAGTGTCACTGCGTGTCATCTGTAGTGGTAGTTTGTTTAATGATTGTTGGCGCAAGATAACCGAGCTCAGGTTAGTAGTGGACCGTACATGCGCAGCGGCTGTGGTAGGTCGATGAAAGTCAATGTTGCGACGTAAAAGTTTGTAAGCAATCGCAACATAGAGCAACACCAACACGATGAAGGGTAAAATAAAGAATATGGCAATGCAAGCGATGAAAAAGAATGCCGACCAGAATGTTTCCGCTGATGTGAAGCACACAGCCACCACTGTGTTGTCGTAATAACGTTCCATGCGGAAGGTTGCAATTAGTACGATGGGACTAACGAAAAGTAAGAAAATTATGATCAAAGTAAACAGTTGATGTGTAACATCACAGTGTCATATGTACATATGTACATACATATGTATATGTATGTAACTACATATATGCAGAGGAATAAATACTTTGAATTGAGGGCCTGTTGAAAACCTGTCAGGTTATGCATGCAAGCGCAGAAAACTTACACTGATTTCACTAGAATGCAAAGCCGTATTTTAAAGCACGATGAAGGAACAACATCATAGTTAGAAGTTATAACAAATACTATAAATATTGTTTTTCCAATTAGATATCGAAAGAAAATAAACATGTCGAATAACATCTTAATTTAATATTTAATTCTACAGAATTTACATACCGTACATATTTATTAGAGCTCCACTTACCTGTCTATATGTTTTTTTCAGAATTGGTTTTAAATACAAATTCTGCTCGTTTAATGCTTTTTATGTAAATTTATTTCACTTTCACGCTTAACACGCAACATACATACATACATTTTTTTTATTTTTGTTATCACGCTTTCACAAGCGTTATTTTATTAACACTACTGCTACGTACAAAATTATTTAACTTTATTTGCAATGATTATTTCACTTTAGCACTAATTTGCCGGACCCAAAGGTATTGAAAAACTTAAATTAGAATTTCTTCCCTCGAATTAACACAATTTCTTTTCTTTATAAGTATTACCCGATTTTTTCTTAAGAAGTTCATAAATGAACCCTACATTATGGCATTTGATAAACTACATTCAAATATTTTTATTAGAAATCTTGAATTCATTATTTGCTATAAATCTTAATATTCCCGCTAAAAGGATACTGACGCATAACGGTAGTTGTGTCTGTAGTGGTGCTAAACGTCAATTATAAATATGTAGGGTTGCAAAGCCATTAACAAAAAGTTTGGATTCTTTTTCGCAATAATATACTAGGTATATTATATAATTATATTATATGTACGTATGATATTTAACAAATTCGGCAAATGAATACAAAAACAAAGTTGTATGCGTGAAATAATAAATTTTAAACACTCCATATTATATTTTATGTATAATTGTATTGACGGTAGAAAATGACCACATTAAATAACCCTTGCGTTTGCAACCCTGTGTGTAATTGAAGTTTTCGCTTTAAAAGGCTTGGTATCGGATTTCCGCCTGGTTTTGTGCCAAGTTATTAAAAAGTTCAACAATCTCTAGAAACGAGTAATAAAACTAAATTTCGCGAAATTGTGTAAGTGTATAATTAATAAGAAACTAATAAATATTACTGGCAATAATTTCTAAATATTAAAATGTTAATTGATGGATTCGGTGAAATGTTGGTCAGTAGTTGCTGCTTTTATAAAAAAATTTACTCACGCTTCTAACGATTACATATGGATTGGGAGCTTTAGTGTTATGGAAATTTGATTAAGGTAAGCTCTATTTGAAAAACTGTGATTATGATATTGCTATTTGGAACGATTCCCCAGCTTTTCTTTCTGAAAATATCTTGTTGTTATTAAAGCAATATATTGATTGTACCCGTACATCAGAAGAACGTATTTTCTTTAAAGAAATGGAAGTTATATACAATTGCAAAACAAAAGTTTTTTGTGACGACAGAAAATTTACAGAATTTAATGCACTTTATTAATTGGCGTTTCATTTTAAAAATATTTGAATTTTCGTGATCCAATCTTTAAGAGGATCTCCAATAATAGGCGTCTGTCGGTGAAGAAGATTTTTCTGTTTAAATAATTATCTCAAGTGAAAAATCCAAATACATTTATTACTTTTGGTGAATACAGGTATCGTTTTTTGTGAAAGATGCATATCTAGGAAGATCGAGTAATGATTTTAAGTTGGCCGGTAGAGCCATTTCAAAAACATTTACTTCACTGATACTGAAAACAGCGTTTCGAAAAAACCAGCTTAAATTTTTAAAATCCGATTACATGAGATAAAAACGCACCTTTTCGCAGAAGCCATTTGCTGCATAAATTAAAAATTTACGGATAAGATTTTCAAATAAATATGAGCATATGCAAAAAAAAAACTATTTTTTTAGCTAAAAATCGGATATGAGGATATAACTCTTTAAAGTTAATACAATATTTCTTTATTTAAAATCGTTTTCTTGCCAAAGTCTTTAAAAACGCTGCATTAAAACTAATATAAGCTTCCAACTTCAGTTATAATACATATGCTATGTATGTCTACATAGCTTTTTCGGTTCAATCAACTCCCATGTCTTTTCGCCACTAACTTTACTTGAAGTGTTGCAAGTAGTAAACATACTCATTACTCATTATTGAATTTTTTTTCGCTTTCTGTGCCTTGTAAAAATTCTTCACATACATACATACAAGTATATACATACATATACATACATGTGTGTATTGCTTTAGTTAAGTGTGGGTTACTATGTCGGTATGCTATTGACGTCACATGACCGAAAGTAAATGGCGATTATAGCTTAGCGAGAGTATGAGAAAAACTAATCAAATTCAAGTCATCCATATTATGTGGATTTCGACAAAATTTCCAACAATAAGAATAAAGCTGTGGTTATCTGGATTTCACGTTAGATTTTGAGCCGTGCTTGGCTGGTTGCAAGTGGTGGCATAATAACAAATAAACTATTTTTATACATATACATACATATAAGCATGTAATATGTGGGTAAGCATGTAAACTGTGAACGGAAGTCCTGCGGTAAAAACTGATTGACACATTTAAAAATTGGTTGTCAGTAATCAATAAGAACATGTCTATGTACATACATATTTATGTATATATGTACGTACTTTAACGAGTAAAATAAAAAATAAAATAAAATTTGTGAAATTCTAAATTCTATCGCCATGCTAGCTAGCTACCCAATAAACAGTCGTTTACATTAATCAATTATTAAGGTTTTCAATCATTGTAACGGAAATTGCATCAATATCTAGAAGAAGCGGTCGTGAACTGTTAGACGAAATAATAGGTGTTCTAAACGACGAGGTGGCACTTTTAAATACTTACTACGCCACATAAAATATACATATGTATGTATAAACGTTTAATATTCTATGTATGTATGGTATGTTTGTGTATTTGTTTGTGCGCTTGTATATTTATATATTCATATGTATATGTATGTATGTCGCAAATAAAACCCCATTGGTCATTCATACAACCGCAAGCTTACGACTATGCTTACAAAAGTGGGTTTCTATGCGTATTTAAGCTGTCCGAATGGCATAATAAATAATGCAATTTAATGGGATAATAAAGTGAACGTAACAGACATAGCTGCGAAAAAATAGCCAAATATCCTCTAATATACTCATAATGTTTATGAAATGTTTAAGGGGTTAGGGGTAGTCAGAGGCACGAAAAAATGTGAGTTTTCAGTATTTTTTTTTGCTATTAAATCATGTTATTTTACAAAAGTAGTAATATGGCATTATTATAGGATGTGTTGGCTTGAAGTCACGAAAATTTAAAAAAAAAAATTTATTTCCAAAGTTATAGTTGTTTGTGTTGACCCTGTTCCCAAAAAAGGTACTTGCGGTGACAAGCATAAGTCCTTGGAGATTCATCTAAAAAAAATCGGACTAAAAAAACTAGTTTTATAAATAGATAATCTCGGGCCTGATCGAAGGATTTATTTTTTTTTCAAAATTAACAAAATGGCGGCCTCAGGAAATTTTTTTCTAAATTTTTGCAAAAAAATCAACAGTTAATTGGTCTTAAAAAATCGAAATTTTCGAAAAAATAAAAATTCTTCGACATCTTATTATGTATTCTAAAAGCTGTGTAAATTTCATTAAAATCTACTGAACGAGTTTCGAGTTACAGTTGTCACCGTTTCAAAAAACATAGTTTTGAGAAAAACGCGTTTAAAGTTTGCCTTTTTGCTTAGAAGTGCCCGAGCTCTCCTTGTTATTTGTCGAATAACTCAAAAACTAATTATCGGATCAACGTGAAATTTTCAGGGAATATCTTTAAGATATTACACTTAACGAAAATGCAAAAAAAAACAAAAATTAATTTTTTGAAAATTCTAACTACCCCTAACCCCTTAAATGAATATACCGAATTGTAGCTAATGCTACACGCTTGTCCGAATGGTATAAATATATTTGAAAGGGGATTGTAAATATGGGGTTTTGAAACCCCGTTGGGTCAAAGTAAATAATAAAAAAATTTATTACAATTTTGACAATTGAATTTTTGGCAGATATTTTTCCAAAAAAAATTAAAATTTCAGTGAAATTTTCGCGACATTTTTTTCAAATAATTTTAATCGAAATATTCTAGAGGTGTTGTAGAATTTAATATGACAGTAAAAAACATCGAGCACCCGAAATTTGATCTTATATTGTATGAAGTACGAATACCCTTATGTTAGGTATGCACAAGTATATATAATAAGGCATAAACCGATTTCGTCCAATTTTGTTAGAATAACTTTCATTTTTGAAACCTAACCTTATTATGGAAATACATAAAATATACATAAACATAGCAAAGTATAAAGTCAATAAGGAGTAGAAAATCGTAAGTAAAATGTTTCAGTATAAGAAACAAACCTCATCACCAAAATCGCGCTCCACCCATGTACTGACTAACATAAGTGCATAAATATATATGTAAATATGTTTGAATATAACTTTGCGTGTTCATAGGTCTGTATATACACACATACTTACATATGTATGAATATTAAATAAAACGCTTTCCTTTTCAACGCTAAAGTCAAGTTTCATGCTCCGTCGCGATTTCTTCTTACCACCCAAGGAGTAATGGAGCAACTGCGTCTCTGATATGGTCAACATACTTGTAGTTAAATGAAAGTGCCAACAACAATGACAACAGAAAAATCTCAACAAGAATGCAAACAGCGAATCCCCATAAATAAAGGAGAAAAATTGGTGCGAGGGTGTGTAGGTGTGCACACATACCCGTATATGTACATACATATATACAACATACTTACATGCATAAATTGGTACGATGTATAAATTTCGGTTTATTTTGTAAATGCCACATTATAATAGCAACAAACACGTTGTTAAATAGCGAAATTATTTTGGCGACAACAACAATCACTGCTCGGAGTGGCGAAATTAACAGCAACAATATCATAAAATTCCATTTCGAATGTTTGATGACTACAGCGGCAGCAATAGCGGCAACAACAACGATAAAAACAATCAACATGTAGCACTATTAACGGCAAGTGTCGAAACATATGTATGTAGGTATTTATATATGTACATAAGTGTGTATGCCCATGATTACTCTCGATCAGCCACCTAAATCATGTTTGGGGAAATGCCATCAAATACCCACACACGCAACAATAACCGGCAAAGTGTGCTGGGGACACGCGTGGCGAGTGCTTCGCTGTCCGGACTCTGTTATGCGAAGAGCATTCGATTTGGGTTCTATGAATTGCACTGGCTTACAATTTTTGCATGGAAATTTTCGATTTCTTAACTGCGATATTTCGGTTTCAATTTCTTTTGCCATTTTGGGATGTTCATGGATTCGTTTGTTGTTGGGATCCGTTTCTGGCTCTTATTTAAATACATTTGTATGCGAGAGCGTGTGGGTGTAAACCTTCAGATTTTTGTGCGTTATTGAGGTATAAATGTAAATATGTAGAGATATTTTGTTGTCGTTGTTGTTGTTATTGTGTCTTATGGAGCAACATTCATGCACTCATTTCAGTTTAATAGCCTGAAAAATTGATTGTTTTCCTAAGGAAATTGTGAAAGGGTGTTTATTTAGATATTTGTTTGACGTTCTTGTTATTGTTGTTTTGTTCATGTGTAAACGGATTTATAGCTTCTGCCAAAGATTGCATGTCGATTGGCGTATAAGCGGAGATACATAGGATTTTGTGTGGAAATAAGCTTTTTAACTTGACTAGATTTTCTTCTGTCAAATTCCTTAAGTGTGGATTTAAATACATACATACTTGCATATGTGTGTATATGTGTGCATTCATAAATATTAATAGTATTGGTAAAATATTGGCATCTAGTGAACTTTTTCGATTTATATGAATTTATTAAAAACTTGGCTTCTTTAATTTTTAGTTACTTTTATATGCTTTCGTAAAAAAACGCATAACTTCTTTTCTTAAAATAGAGAATTTTTAGTCTGTCATTAATTTCTCATTTAAACAGTATTTGCTGGCGGTCGAGAGATCGAGAAGACATGCCTCGTTCTTCCTTCGACCTCTTCAACTGGTGAAAGTATTAAAAAAGTCAAGGATATGCTGCTTGAAAATCTTGAAGCAAGTATATATAATATTAGAGAGATGCCAAGAGAGTTCGACATCTCGCGAGTCCGTTCAAATGATTTTAGTGGATATTTTAGGTATGAGACACCTTCTTGCTCGACTCAATTTTTTCAAAAAGAGTATCGTAAACAAGTCTCTTTGGAAATGCTTGACTGTGCGAAATCCGATCCCACATTCATGGAGAGCATTGTAACTGCCGATGAAACATGGGTTTTTTAGTTTGACATGGAAACAAGTCGACGGTCATCGGAATGGAGCCCAAAAAACGAGGCGAAACCAAAAAACCATACCAAAGCCGCTAAAAATCAAGGTGATGCATATTGTTATTTCGATATTCGTGATATTCGTCGCATCACGTATTTGTTCTGGATGGACAGACGATAAAGAAGGAGCTCTATTTGGCCGTATTGAAGCGTTTACGCGAGACATCCGTCAAAAACGGCCGGAGTTGTGGATGAAAAAATCATGGATCGAGCCAAGATTGTGATCGAATTTAAAGCCCAAAACCTAATGAATACCACCGTTTTCACCACATTTGGTTTCGTCTGATTTTTTATTTTTCTTGCCCCCAAATAAATCAAAATAAGCATTTTGAAACCTACGGTTGACTTTATATCATATACATCACCTTATTCAGATAGCATCTTTACTTGCTAATAGTGTGTTGTGGCGGCCAAAATAGGTAAAATCGGTCAATACTTCTTGTAACACCCTTATACCTTATACAAGAATATAAACATGCGGTTGACTTTATACCGTTAGTGTCGTTCAATACGAAAGTTATCATTGCAAAATGTAGTGAATGAATAATATTGAATACACCATAGAAAATAGTCGAAAATGTGTGCATTCGGACCATGTGGTCTCGCAGATTTAGGGGCGATATGGATTTACGAGTTTTCAAAAATCGATTTTTTTGCCTATTAAATTCCACAACACCTCTAAAATATTGTCCGACATTTTCAAGTTGATTCGAATAATAGTTTCGGAGATACAGCCTTGAGAATTTGTGCGCTCGAGGCTAGCTAGGCTAAGTGCGCCATCTTTAAACACGTTTCTCGAAGCTTTTTGAAGTCGGTTGACAAGAGAACTACTCAACAGACCTTCATGAAATTGTACACTGGTTTTGAAATACAATGCTTAAAGACTTAGACGAAGAAATTTTTTCGATAACAACTATTTGAAAAAAAATGTCGCGAAATTTTCACTGAAATTTTCATTTTTTTGTAAAAATGCCTGCTAAAATCCAATTTTCAGTTTTTTTCTTTCGTCCAAGTTTTAAATAAAGGTTTTAACTAGAACACTTATTTTTTATATGATTCTGTAAGGAATTATATTGTCAGCGCGAGGTATGGTAAAATACTGTTTTTACCCGAGGAAATCCAAGTAACCCCTAAAATTTCATATATATAGTATAACTAAATACTATTCTTTATTATAAAAAAATTACGAGGAACTGAATACTTTTAAATACCCGAAATTAGCTGTATGAAAAAATAGCACAATTACTATATAAGACTATCAGCTTTTTGGGGAACATTTATTCATAAGTCTTTTAGATGTTTTTTGTTCGCACAAAATTATATGTATATTTCGAAAATAAGATATCGAGAGCTGGTGGCGACTACTTGCTGGATATTCTGTATTCAACACAACTTCGCCTGATGTTATTCGAATTGATGTTGAAGTTTCTTCCATTAATGACTCGGAAAGGCATATACACTGCTTTATGCTATGTGGGCGGCCAAATAAAACTACTTAAGTTATTTGATTCAAATTGTATTGATATTTATTTTCTATTAACATTTTACTCAGCGACATAACAGTTTAGTATAAAGTACTGTTCTATATGTATGTCAAAGAGGCAAACAAATGCTTACTTACTGTTTCGAAGGATGACCGTTATACTGTGTCCATTTGGTTTAGGCATTTCCTAATATGTACATGTCAATTGGCTATTAGCCATTTCCTCAATTTCGTTTTTGTTAGTCTCTTTATTTCTTTGTTGTAACATGGCTGGTGAAGGCACACATTCTTGTTTAGCCAAGCAGAAGTGTAAACGGGTTAGGAAACATGCAAAATGCGCAACTTTGTCGGCTTTCCTCTACATCGACGCATCTAATGCGTTCATAATGATATTTTATATGAAACCAGGCGGTGCTGGGAAAAATGTAGCTAAGCGTGCAGGAAGTAAAAAGTGAATGTTACAAAGCATGCACAAAATATATACAAAAATACCTGAGCTTTATGAGATGGATGGCGTGGTAATGGATTAGACGTAAATGGAAACAAATGAAATGAAGAAATTGGCGCATAGAATTTTTGGGAACACAAATCGATTATCCCTAAAGACCAAATTGAGAAATATGGTAGGAAAAAGTCAAAGTATCAGCAAACACATACAGATAAATGTGGTAGAGAGTAGTCATAATTATTTAATAATATATGTATGTAGGGTTGTTCATTTGAGGAGGGAAGATAGAAAAAGGGGCCGAAAATTGTTCAGAGAAAAGAGTACAAAAACAGAACATTAACTGACTTAATGTAGCGAAAGGCCACAATTTTTTCTACAAACTTATGTACCAGTTGAAGAATATGCACATTTTAATCAGGCTGACTTTCACATCTTTATTTTTTTTTTAATAAAATATTTTCGTATAAATATTAATCACATGTATATATGTATGTATGTATTTTAGTATATGCACACTAACATAAATTATTTTATTTTTATATATTTGTGCTTCATTATTTGTTTTAATAATTGTTTTAAGTATCTAGACATATGTATGTACATCTATAATATTTCTAAACTTGCAACGGAATACTACTTAATGTACTGTTACACGAAAATGATGGTTATGTTTTGATTACCTTTTAATTAATTTTTGATTATCAACACAGACAGATATTGTAGATATTTCTTAATTAGTTAATATGTTTAGCGAATAGATTTTTGGTTATTTGATTTGTGTGAGCAAGTGGATTATATTTGACATATGTATAAAATAGAAATATTTAATTTAACATTTTAAAGTACTTATCGAAAGTTATTTCAGACTATTGATGAGTTTGAGGTTTGAGCAATCTGTTAAGCGACTATCTCTTCGATATTTTTGATAGAAAATGGAATGTAAAATCGGATTATTTTGTAAAAATTCATTTTTAAAGTATTAAAGAATTCAAAATGTCCAACAAAAACCTTCAATACTAATTTTTTTTTAATTCAAGGCATTTCTTCATTGAAATTGTATGATTGCGGCATTATTGTGTTTGGAAACATACATTTTGACCCATATTAATTACTAATAGTACTGTGAGCAAATAACATCAAAACAACAAATTTCTTAACAGCTACATATCGTGCTATCTCCACTTAGATTATTTTTAAGTATGTATATATATGTTATATAGTTTTCTTAAGTACAAAATGTATAGAGTGAAAATATTTTAAGGTTATACAAATATTAACATGCCTGTATATTACGGTGGGTCAGAAAACCGAATATTTTTTTCGCTTGGTACTCTGAAAATAGGTTTTTAGACATCTCTAAGAAAGTGTATCCAACTATGAACTATTAAATGTAACGGAAAGCTTCATCTTTAAAAAAATGTCTCCAAGTCCTCCCTCTTGCTTATATATTTTCTCTTATCATCAGATAGTTGATATTTTTTTATTTCGTACAAAATCTATGAAACGACGCATTTTTTTTTTTGACGCGAGATATGAATTTTTCTACTTGATAATAAGAAGATTTAGAAAACTTTAAGGTCAAGGACTTTCCCAAAACAATCAAGGTCTCATAGAGAGATATTCATATAAAATATTATTTTTTTTACCCACCGCAAATGAGTAGAAGGTGATTTTATCATATAATCGTACTTTAAAATATTTGGTTTCGCATGTTTGTTTAACGCTCACTGTGCACTCAGTTTAATATTATATATGATAGTTTATGTACTTATGATTTATATGAGTTAACACTAAGTTTTTTCCTCGTATATTACACAAATAAGATTAGTTTTTATTTAAATATATTTTAAATTATACTAACACATGTATACATATTATTACTTTCATTTAATTATATTTTTTTCGTTTTTTTATTAACATATATCACGGTGTTTTATATTTATTTGGTACATACATAAATATATATTATTTGTATACAATTTTGCGATTTATTAAAGCTTTTTTTGCCGATAGCACATATAGGATACTATTTATTTCGTTAATATTTTCATTTTTCTGTATATTTTATGAAGATCTTCATCTTAATGTTGATCGATCAGTTTGTATGGCAGCTATATGCTAAAGAGGTCCAATATAACCGGTTATGGTAAATTCTTGGGGAGAAAATGAAAAACAAGCAAAGTTTTCAGAGCGATATCTCAAAAACCAAGAGACTATTTCCCGTATATATAGACGGACATTGGTCAAATCGACTCAGCTCGTCATGCAGATCATTTATATATGTATATAGTTCATGTCGTTTCCGACGTTTCCTTCTAGGCGTTACAAACTTCGTAGCAGACTTAATATACGTTGATCAGGTTACAGACTCAAATGTATAACACATTTGCGGATTCGTTTTGATTTTAGTATAAAAAAGAGTTTACTTTTTTAATCTTATCTTTTTTTTTATATAAAAACTCTAACCTTTATAATTTTATTTATTTTGTATCCTTCACTTTAACAAAAAAATAATATATTCAGCAAAAATTGCATTCAACTGTGCTTATTCTAACTGTTTATGCTTGAAATTGGCTAATATAAAATCTTTTACAATATAAAATAACTTTATTACTCTTACTATTAGACACTTTACAATTTCTTTAAGAAGATACAGATATATGTAACTATGTTGAATACACAATACCACAGCCAACTACACACCACTTGCAACCATTCGGATGCCTACAAATAACTGTTAATATTATATTACTGTAATAGGTATTTGCTCGCAACTGCGCGTTCTGAAATAGCCTCTTTTTTTATTTTCAACCGCATCACGTTAGAGTAACAACCTCTTCCGGAGCTTGAGCCTCTTCGTCATCGAAACTAACATGCACCGAACGTCTACTAGTGCCGGTCGGCGCCGACTCGCTTCGAGAACGCATTGCAGACTGCATTTTATGACACTTCGCTGTGGACTTTCGTCTATCGCTCGCACACACATTTTTATCATTGCGTTGCACTTCGTTCCCAAGCTTGGTTGTTACACTGCTCTGCAACATCGCCAACATCTCATTGTCCGGACCGCACGGTATGTGCATTTGTATTTGTATTTGTGTCTTTGTAACGGTGCGCGTACTGGAATTAGTGTTGACCATGTCGTCACTGTAACGGCGGTTAGATTGACGTGAGAGTATACTGGATGTGGTCGCATGGCTGCTGGCGGTATTCGAGGTGTTCGTGTTGGTGTTGGTTGCCATACCAGTAATGGTGCCGGTACGTGCACGTATGCGTTTATAGCGTCCGCAGGTTATTGATGAGACGGAGCTCTGCCATGTGCTTAAAATGAGCCGCAAAAATCCTTTACGAAACTTTGTCGACATCAGATTGTACAGAATTGGATTGATGCCTGAGTTCAAGTAGAACATGATACGACAGAAATACAATAGACTGTAGTAACGATCGACGCCAATCTCGAAGAAGGTCTGCTCCGAACTTAATATGATCCACATGGTGAGTAGACGAAAGGGCAGCAGGCAAAGAAAAAAGGATAAAACGACAGCGCCCAGCATAAGTACGACTTGTTTGCGCGCCTTTAAGCTCAACTCTGGTTTCGATGGTCTTACACGCATCATTGGACCATTGCTGGATATTAGATTCTTTGCTATAATGGCGTACAGTACCATAAGGATCAGTAGGGGTAGTATGAAGAATACGATTATTGTCATCAAAAAGTATCCGACAGTCCAATTGGTTGTCGCTTGCGTCAAACAGACCGCCACCGATGATCCATCAATGTATTCGACGAATTTGTACTCAGCAACCCAAATAATAGGACTAAAATATATAGTACATTTGTATGTAGTTTCACTGTAGGGTTAAAGGCTAGGCATAAAATTACGTATGACCCCTGAATTAGGTGCCAATAGGGAGTGTATTTCTTGAATTTCTTTATTACTTACTATAACCTATGACAATAACATATCGGAATTATATAAATATAAGGACTTACTATACTGACAACGGCTTAACCGCATTCCCTCGATCGTGAATAACTCGTCCTCGAATAACTATAAGGGCTCACAAGGAGCATCACGATCCAATTTAACTTTTTTCTGCTTCAACATATACCTGTCGAAACATTTTGCTCCTGATATCGCTTTTGTTAGTTCAAAAAGAAGCTACATTTATAGCGAACTAAATTGTATGTCCTGATACTTAAATTATCGAAGAAGTATAAGTATTGAGAAAGTAAAAGTAATGCATTTGAGAAGAATATACGAATTAAGCTAACAAAACTGATCCACCAAAAAGTTATGTCAAGATTCTGTGCCTTTATAACTCATTTCTTTTCCATAATTGATTTAGGAAATAACTAAAGAGCACCAAATATTTGTATAAGTTTTTTTTTGGCTATCACAGAGCCGTAACTGGACGCGGAAGTGTGCAATTATAGGCCACGTGATAACAACGCCTATTTGAATGGTGAAATGAAGTCAATGGTGACAACAACAGTGGGTGGTAGGAAAGGTCACTGCTCGTAAGCCCTTAATAGCATGCGATTACCTCATTTCCATTGTGTGGGTATGTTTAAGAGCGCGGTCTAACGGCGACAAGCAGCCGCATAAATAATACAAATATAATTTAACTACAAATAAAAAGGGTCGCGGTGATAAAAGCAAAGCAAAAAAACAAAAAAAATAGAAAACAAAAAACTAAAACATAACCTCAACGTAAGCAAAATGATAAAGGACTAAATTGTCTCTTTACTCTTTTTTTGTTCTTGGAGAGAGTTGTCTCCGTACTTTTTCAATTTTCGTTCCTCGGTGACTTGTAATGGGCACGCGTTGACAACCGACGGTGATTATGAAAATGGTGACGACTAAAATAATGACAGTAGTAAGGGCGATCGGCCGACTTTGACGTGCAAACACAATTTCCATTCAAATATTTTTAAATAGCTACACACATACAAACTTTATTTAGGCACCTTATGTACGCTGCTTTGGCTTTGGCTTTGTTGCTTTTTACAAATATATACATGAACATGTCGGTAGGCGTCTTTAAGACTACGCTTTGATGGCTATTGCTGGGCATGCTAAATGGTTGCACGCATAATAATAAAATCTATATAATAAACAATGGCTGCAAAAATCTTGACAAAGGCATGAAATTAATATTCAAATTACGAGCAATATCAACAAGAATGAATTTAAAATAATTTACAATAAAATCTGCATAAAATTTTACAAGCGCGAAACTAGCAATTAATATACATATATATGTATGTAAATATATACAAGCTAAATTGAACAGGAAGAATTGCAAATTTAAACTATTCATGTATAAATGTAAGGTATTTAGTGTTTGGCAACTACGAAAAGGAGGTTTCAGCTGTTACTACGCTTCATCTACGTTCTTATATATAATTGTACATACATATGTACAAACTTATATGACTAGTTTATTAATGCTAGACTAAATTATACCACAATAATTGAACTGAATTTGGGGGTAATTCATTTAGGAAATCCCTTGTAATTGAGAACTCGAGGACACTGAGTGTTATTCAAGTCCGCAATTAATAAGGTAAAAAATATGTGAGATTGGGGTGAAAAGGAAGGTTGCCTTGCCGTGATAATCATTAATAATACTATAATTAATGTAATTGGTGGCTATACGGTTACTACATGTTTTACCGAACTTCTCATCTTATTTCTGCTCAGCATTCTTAAGGGGTAATATTCACTTGGGAATTTCAAAAATGTATTTTCTTTCTGCATAAGTCTATATTAGGTAGTCAAAAAAGTTTTTTCGCATTTTGTCAGTAGATAATGTAATTGTATTAATTTCTATTTTTTAAGTGAAATGCAAATTTTTTTATTAAAACGAAATTTTTTTAGAAGCCGCCATTTTGTCGAGAACCAAAATGTTGACCATGTAGTCCTTCGAATAGGACCGTTATTTATTTACAGTAAGAATAATTTTTTCCAATTTTTGGATTTACGATAATTTTAAGCAGAAAAGAACAAAGTTTTGTCAAACCTAACACATTTACATGTCAGCTCAATTATTGTGGTAAGGTTTACATGATTTTTCATATTAAAAAAACTCTTACCTGGTAAATACAGCCGCAATTCCCCACGCCAAAATGCAAATAAGTATGGCACGCGCCTTGGTGCACACATAACCGGCTTTCAGCGGCTCACATATGGCATAGTAGCGCTCGAATGAGATGGCCAAAATTGTCAGCACGCTGGCATGCGCGACTGTTAGCTCAACAAATGGCACTGCTTTGCCTGGCGAAGCGGGGGAAGGAGAGTAAATAAACATTTAATTATAGTAAAACGGTGCATATATAAACAAATTATATATCATATATATATATATATATCTACAAGGGAAATTTAAATTTATTTACATACACATTTCATGGCCCAGCACCCAGGTCTCCGGTGGCGTATTTACCTCGACTAATACGGTTGGCGTGCACACCAGCAGCACCAATAGATCGGCAATGCTGAGATTTGTAAGAAATATATTGGTGGAGTTGCGCATATCTTTGGTTTTCACAATAACAATTGGCACCTAAACGACGTGTGAAGTGACAAGCAAAACGAAAAAGAACGTGAGTAAAGTCAACTTAACGAAATTCCGCACTAGATTACTCATACGCAGCGTACAACCCATATGGGTGCTCGATATTTGAGTAATATTAATGCATACATATAATTATACATTAGTTTGGACCACGAAAATAATTACACAATTTTATTTAGTTTGAAAGTTTGTACTGAAAGCGTTTTTTTGTTAAATTGTCATGCTTGGTGAGTCCTGAAAGCAGTCAAAATCGAGTTTCTTCAAAACTTTCTTGCTTCATGCTGAATTGAATAGTGTTATAAATCATTGAAATGGTCATTTTCATTATTGTATACATTTTATCCTGAAGAAGGTATACTAAGTTTGCCAAAAAGTTTGTAACACACGGAAGGAGGCGTCGAAGACCCTATAAAGTATACATGTACATATATAAATGGTCGGTGTGGCCAGTTGAGTCAATTTAGCCATGTTAGATTAGCCATATTGATCTGAAATTTTACACAAACCCTTTCCTCCCCAAGAAATTGCTCATTTGTCGGAACCGCCAAAATCGGATAACTATAAGAACTAGCTGCCATACAAAAGGATCGATCAGAAATAAATCCTTGTGTGTCAAAATTTTTATTTGACGAGATATATTCACGAAATTTGGAACATATTATTGCCCAAGACAGTGCCACAATATCCGAATGAATTTTTCAGGTCGGAGCACTGTAGCAGATCGCTGTTATACAAATTTAATCAAGTACTCATATGAAAACCTATTTATTTGACAAAATTTATTTATGAAATTCGGTATTAATTATTGTACAAGAGAATGCTACAACCTACGAACGAATTGTTCAGATCGGACGAATATCAACACTAAGACATTAAAAGGCTGATTCGCCATTTAATATGCAGCACAAATTAAAGAGTTAGGAAGATAATCCGATTCTGACCTAAAATCATATCAAAAAACAATCTCAAACTACTGAAAGTGGGTTGGGCGATTATTACTGAGTATTTCTCATCACATGAAAACCGACCCACACTAATACTCAAACACGCATATACTTATGGTGCGGTAAATGCTCACCATAATGTTGCCAATAACACCCAGCGTCATGATTGCTATGCAAAAGCACATAGCTGTGTTGCGTATATAAGAGGGAATCTGTGGCACTTCGACAATCTCCTGCACGGCGGACACATTGGCAGTGGTGCTGGCGCCATCGATGAGCAGTGGAGCGATGGTGTCGCTCGCCACGGTTTCGCTGTTTTCACTGGCGGTGGCAACAGATTTAATGGTAGTTGTGGTGTCGAAAAGCGTTGCAGTTGGTATGAGTTGAAGCGCGACTGTAGTTTCGATAATGGGTTGTTGTACATGATAAGCATTGCCATTGATATTGTAGTCATCGCCGTGGGGAAGCGTTGCATGGCAGTCAACATTTCGTAGTGTCTTAAAAGCGCAGGGGTCCACGCTGTTGTTGGTGTTCACACCCGCTTTACGGTTAGCTAAACCATTAACGACACCGATACCACCGACAGCAACAGCGACTCGCACGTCATTGCCACTTGCAGTGGAAACTTTCGGCAAAGCCGCTGCTGTTACGAAACTATTTGACGCAAGACAGCAGAGGAGCAGCAGAGCACTGACAAGCGCGTGGGTGAAATTAAAAGTTTCACGATTACAGTTTCGGGATTGATTTCGTTTCGCTTTACAACCGCCCAAATGGAATGTATTGACGTAATGACAGGTTTTTGTTGTTATTGTTTTCGTTGTTGTTGTTGCCGCTGCAGTTGCTGCTTCCACCACCGCTCCTACTACTGGACCGCGAAACTGTTCCTTTGCTTTAACCGAAATGCTCGTGTCACGTGTCTCCACCCCAATTGATCTCGTTTTTGTTGTTTGCTTAAATGTTGTTGTCACCTCTGCAGCCACTGCTGCGTGTGTTGCCAGCAATGCGTGTCCCGTAAAATTCCAATGTGCTGATATGTAAGCCCGTTTGCTCTTGCTGTGTAACCTCGTTGTTGCTGCCGTTGTTGGTGCTGGTTTTTGTTGTTGCTGTTAGAAGGGCGCATTGGTAATTAAATACAACGCAACATTATCACATTCACACGGCGGAACGTGTGTCTAATGCATTCGCACTTGCGGCCGGAAGCACTTGACTACCCACACACACGCATGGTGCTGTTGATCGACGTTTGTATGTGTTTATGTATATGTGTGAACTCCCGCTGTTTGTCCGAATACTAGTTTTCTGTGGAAAATATTATGTGCTGTCATTCGCCTCGAATTATCAGGAGAGCGTGCAATAATTTCCTCTCATTTCTAATTCATTTGTATTTATTTATGATGAGGTGGAAATGGTGACATTAATGGTCTCTGGCAGTAGGTCCGTTGAGCAGCTAATCAGATTACGCTTACGCATATGTTTTCTGTGGCAATGAATGAATTAATTTATGTCATTCTCTTTGTAGAACTTAATTAGTGGTTCAATATTCCAAAGAACTCAGCGGCCCGCAAGGAGCCAGCAGTTCCTCGTTAGCTGTAAAGTTGAGTAAACGGAAAAAAATTATTATTAAAATGAACATTAAATTACAATATATGTATGTATAGCAATTAATAATTTTTATTTTCACATATAATCGAATATGAATACATAAGCGTGTAAGTGCAATGGTCGCTATAAATGTATGTGCATATAGAGACCTATAAATATGTATATTTGCAAGTGACCTTATATCGTTTTGGAGTATGATCGAGTTATGATCGAAGGAATAATAAGAATATATGTAAATTAAGTTTTAAAAATATTTTTTTGAAAAACCGTCATTTTGTCAAAAACCAAAATTTGTACTAGCACCCAGATTATTACTTGTATTCATATAAAGTAGTATTATTTTTTTGGGATTTAGGATTGTTATTCTCACACCATCTTTCTGAAGTCCAAGTGAAGATCGGCTATGGGATCATTGAACATTTTTTAAGTTTATTAAATTCTTAAAATGCTTAAAAAAGCGCGTTTCCAGATATACAATTGGTTATAGTCCTTTAAAGTGAGTAAACATAAAGTAAGCTCTTTTAATTTATTCAAATTCCAATAATTTTTGTTTAAAACAGTTTGCTACACTTTTCGTGTTAATTTAGTCACGCCAAACAATCCGATATCCTCTTACATTGCTTAGATGTGTTTGTATAAATTTATATATTCTTAAATAACATACATTCATACATACAAGAGTCTAGCAAAGCTTAATTACTATTATTTCGCATTCATGTCCCATGAGTTATATACCAATTATCCTGATTTTTGGATAGTTTATCGCGGTCAGTAATCGTTAATTGCCACAGGTTTTGTAATAAACAAAGTCACAACCGCAACAGAATTACTGAATTAAAGCTGCGGTGAAATCAAACGTACTAGGGTGTGACGAATTTATTATTTATTCGGAATTCGATGTCTTTCTACCGTTAAGGTCATTATTTTAGTTATAAATATAAAACTTGTATTAATAAAAAATGAAATAAATACAGATATAAATTGTATGAATAAAGAAAAACAGAGATAACAAGAAATATATAGAAAAATAATAATAAAATCACTAAAATTTTTATTTACTATATTTTTTAAAATAAAAAGCGTAGATAGTTTTCTCAAGAAGTGCTAGTAGCATATTTTTTAATGTATATAGTACCACCTTAATTCTTTTATTTGTGCCACTCTTATGTGCCCATAAAGAAATTGCCGTACTATAATACTTACGCTTTACATAGTACATTTCCAAATACCCTTATCATTACACATACATACTCAGGCACACATACGCATGTGTATATATTACAACTTGCTCGTCTGAACTAACAACTCGTGCATGCTTATACTGACTTAAATACTTACTTATATTATATATGACAAACACTTGAGCATATCTGCTGCTTCTTCTGCCCGGCACTTGAAGAAATGTATTACAGTTTTTGGTGGAAAAAAGATTTTTATGGCACGATAGTGACAGCGGTAAAGATTGGAGGGAATTTATAGGCGACACCCTATAATAAAATTAACATTGCAATTGCTGGAAGTAGACATATGGGCAAATGTATCCACACGCCACTTTACTCCAATCACTCGCATGTACACTTACATCGACAAATATATTTTCACATCCAATCAAACATATCTAATCAATTTATCGCTCCATAATAGTCCCATGAGGATTTTATTTTCACGCATTCACACGTTCATTGACAATTGGGATCTCTGAAATTTCACACTAGTAAACAAAGACAGAATTTTGTGGGTATTTTTTTTATTTATTTTGCTTTAAAAACAATTTAGCAAACTAAAGTTATTCATAGACATTTTCTTTTTAATAATATCAGCCTAAAAAGTTTGATTAATGATAGTTGCAGCGAAGCTAGATAGCAGAATATATTTGGAACGCCAATCCTAATACTTGATTTTTCAAAAATTTTGCTTGCAGGAATAATTTTTAAATTTGTAAAATATTGTAGCGTTGACATTTATAATAAAATTACATACCATAAATCAATTAGCAGTGTGTTTTTATGCTATAAATTTCTCTACAAGATTTCAACACCTCTTAATGGCGGATAGATGTGTACGAGTATATATAAAAAAGTCATTAATGTCAAATAAAAATTTCTATAAATTTTATTGAAATTTAGAACTCAACTATAAGGTGGTGAACAAAGCACATTCCGCTGCATTTTGTTTGATATATACTTATATACATATGTATAGTAATGTAGCAGAAAAGTTGTTACCCATGGGCGGAGCGTATGAGTAACTTTTTACTCAAATTATCATTCAGTTATTTATGTCATCATTAGTATTATCGGCAAAGCGTTGCGCCACCAGTCTCGAATTGAGATTTATATAATTTTATTTCTTGGCCGTACATTTCGTTTTTCTGTGTATGTAGATTTTGAATTTATCGGATATTTATATTTAAAAAAATGGTGCAGGCAAATGGAAGTCGCGGGGGACCAAATCTGGTAAATACGGCGGATGCTCCAACAATTCGAACTTTCATTTATGGTTTTTAGCCATTGTCAAATGCTCTTGCGACACGGTGCATTATCCTGATGAAAAACGATTTTTTTCTTCTGCAAGCCGGATCTTTTTTCACGAATTTTTTCCTTTAACTGACCCAAAAGGTTGCAAAATTCTTCAAAATTAATTGTTTTACCAGTTTGTAAGTAATCCACAAACAAAATTCCTCTCGCATCTCAAAAAACTGATACCATAACTTTCTTGGTCGATTTCTGGACACGAACTCGTTTCGAAGCCAAACAACCAGGTTCACACCACTCGTTAACCTCTTGTTTAGATTCAGTATCAAGGTGATAGACCCAAGTCTCATTCTTAGTGATGAATCAACGTACAAAATCCACTTTATCCTTTTTAAGACGCTCCAAATGTTGCTGAGAAAGTCGCATTCTCATGTGTTTTTGTTCCATTGCAAGCGAATGCGGCACCCATTGTGCACACAGCTTTCTACAACCCAACATTTTTTCTTAAAATATGACTCACACCGCCTAATGAGATGTGCAGAGCCTCTACTAAATCTCTCTCAGTCAATCGACGATCTTCCAAAACCATATCCTATATTTTGGCTATGATTTCTGGTGTTGATGCGCTTTTTGGGTGTTTTTCACGATCGTCTTCAAGGGTTGTACGACCACGTTTAAATTCAACAAACCCATCTTTTTATTGTTCTTATTGTAGATGAACAATCTTCATACACTTTTAATATTCGTTCGTGAATTTCTTTTGGTGCTACACCTTTCAAAAATAGAATTTTATCACTGCACGATATTCAATTGAATGAATTGACAGATTCAAATGAAACTTCACATAAGTACGTTCACATGAAGAGCGTACCAACAAAACAGAAAAAAAATTTGGGCTAGCAGCAATGCTCTCTCTTATCGAACGACAAAACTTATTGAACAACCTGGATAATTTTGTTAATAATTTAATACATTACAGCTGCTTTAATTATTAACATAGGATATTATATCCAAATGTTTCTTAGCAATAATAATACTAATAATAAAATAATAATAAAAATAAAATTGGTTAGTGGACAGCTAAAAAAAAGCAGCCAAGTTAATTGTCGCTTCATTTGCGGTTAGCGCAGCTTTAACTGCCACTCAAGCATAATCCAGTGGTCCAACGCATAATACACATCCTTGCAGCTGCTCTCGAACAGCAGAGGTTTGTGTACCTCAATTAAAGTGAAAGCAATTGAGCACATAAGAAACAGCCAGCAATTTGATTTGGTGCAAGAGCAGCCATTTGAATGCAAAAACTTAAGGAGAAGAAGTAAAAGCCAAAAGAACGCAGAACTGCTGCATTGATCATTGTCACATTTTGCTGCTTAATTAAATCAATTGGAAACTATTATTCTTTGCCATTTTGTGCTCCTCGAGACGGCAACCACACTCCTCCAGACACACTTTAGCAAATAAATATATGCATGCGAAGCAATAAAAAATGAAATTCGTTTATGCTCACCGCCCCAACAGTTCGCCTTAAAACGAATATAAAACGCAGAGGCACAACTGAGGGTGCTGAGGTCATTTAAGGCGCTGAGTTCGCCGTCATTGTTCAATGATGGATGAAATTGTAGCCGCACTGCTAATGTACGTATGTATGCGTGTAGGAATCGCAGTGCTTTAGAAAGCAAGAAGGCAAACCGCAAAGGCGGTAACTAATATATCTATTGAGACAGAAATGAGCGCTGGGTGTGCTTCTCAAGGACGCTGGCAGACGCGTAGTCTTGAGTACGTTGGTAGGCCTTTTGGAGTGCGCGGCATTTTCTCGCACAAGCGCCGAAATTTATGTACATATATTTTTAACTAAATACAAATACAAGCGGAAAGATGTTGGTGTGCTCTCACATTAGCTCTGTTCTGTTGTGATGCGATAAGTGTTACAGCGTTCATTGAAATGATAACATTTACGCAACTTTACCACACTTTCTTCTTAGCTTACACATTTTCCTATTTATATACTTGTACGCGTATGCGAATTTGCTTTATCAAGACAAGTTTTTTGGGATAAGAGATTTACCGTTCATGTGCTTGCGGTTAGCTGGAGCGTTAAACTATACGTATCTCTACTTGGTTGGATTATAGTTCTTGAATGAAAAGTTTGCCTATCAGGATCTTTGTGTATAATACCACATGGTTTCTAACATTATCAGTGAGCTTATTTTTGGTAACTGAAATTGAAGAATTTTTATTGACTCTTTGAAATGGTCTAAAAATATGCGCGAATATAAAACAACTATTAGTTGGGTGTTGCGGAGTAGTGGGAAGACAGCTGTGTTTTTTGGAATTTGGTATATGGTGTTGGTAACTTTCACCAGCGTATTGTGTGAAAGATTAAAGCCCACCGTAAACAAACTAATTTGACCTTATAAGTGTGACTTTATTCCTGGCAAATCAACAACTGACCAGATATTCACCATGGACCAAATCTTGGAAGAGACCCATGAAAAAATGATCGGCACAGACCACCTCTTTGTCGATTTTAAAGCAGCTTTTGGCAGCACGAGAAGGAGCTGCTTCTATCCCGCGATGTCTGAATTTGGTATCTCCACAAAACTAATACGGCTGTGTAAACTGACGTTGAGCAATACCAAAAGCTCCGTCAGGATCTTTAATCCGCAGCTGTAAAATATTTCGAGCAGGTACAATCTTCTATAAGAGTGTACAAATACTGGCGTACGTCATTGGTCTCTACATCCGCGCCGTTAGTTCTGCTTTCTCCAGACTAGATAAGGAAGCAAAGCAAATGGGTCTGGTAGTGAACGATGACAAGGCGAAATATCTCCTGTCATCAAACAAAGAGTCGGCCCACGTCACTGTTGTTAATGTACTCGTGCAAATTTGGCAATGCGATCGAGAAAGGGAGACCCATGAGGATGCACCGGACTAAAACCGTAAACTAAATTAATCAATTGAAAACGAATCTTCCATTGGCGATCACTAGTGCCAAAGGCCATAAATAAAAAGCTTCGTATTTAATAATCTGCAATCTAACCAAGATGTAAATTTAAATTTTTTTGAAAATTGATCAAACTTAATACAAACTCCGATGGTTGATATTGGCAGCCAAAGGCGATCACGTAAAACTGCTTATAATATTTTAGAGCTTTTCCGCGGTCGCAATTTGGATTGACTATAAATAGCGTGACATTCAACCCCCTCACCTATGGGTGGTCATCCACTTCCAACGACGAATTCGCGTCCTCCGTTTAAATATGGATTATGAATGAAGCGTATTTCCCATGCTCCGCATTTCCGAATACCGCAAAATATTAGCGCGTTGACCATTCGGGTTGACATTCCCAGAACGCCAAAGGGTGGTTAATATGATGAATATGATAACAAGTAGATTTGTTTGCTAGCGTGTATTTGAACTTTGCTGCGTAACAATCATCGATTGCTCATGAACTACATACATATATTTGTATTCCCAGCGCGTGGGTGTGTTTGACAGCAGAACTCTCGAGTGAAACACAGAATACATATCCTGCAGCAGGATATGTTCGTTCGTTGCAATAACCGCAATTTGTTGCAACTATAAAATTAGAAATAACCGTTGTAGCTTCTGGCTGGCAAGTTAAGCTGTTCGCTGTGTTACGAAGTTCAGCGGGAAACGGGGGTGCAAAGTTGGCGAACAATTTAAAATTATTGAACGACAAATTTATAACCAATTGGAAGCGTGTGCAGGGGATAAAAACGAAGTCAAGTGTAGAGCAAACAAGCTTAGCGGCGAAACAAAAAGTAAAGAAAAAACTCAATAAAAGCCAAAACAAAAGCAAAACAAAAGCAAAAGTCACAAATTGCAGCAGCAATTGTTTGCACTCAGTGCTTAAGCACTTCAAATGCACATATACATATACTAACATACATATATTTAGTACAAGAGTTGTATATACATAGTTGCAGTAGTTAGTGGCATGTGCCATGTGGCGGTGTGCGATACATGTCGTGCAGTGCTTAAATAATTGCGGTTTTGTCTCGCCCACAATGGTGTTTTAATGTTGCCACCCTTTCTCGTTGGTCAATTGCAATCGAATCGTTGTCGTTTCAATGTTTTACTGGCTTGAAGGTTCTGCATTGAACTTAAAGTTGTGGCGCGACGTGTGCAGCTGATGACAAGGTACACAGATGTGCGGAATTGAATTTTTTTTATTGAATTTTTAATTTTGAGGAGCTTAAAGAACAGAAAACTGCATTGAGCTTAAAATAGAATAACAATAGAAGTAATAATGAAAGCAATAAAGCTTTGAATAAGTACAAGTCACATTTGTAAATAAGAAAGTAACGTGACATAATGATTTGACAATTTTAATTATCTTAGGAGCTATTTTATGTAATGTCATTTTCACAGTATTCACAATTATTATTATTGTGTGGTGTAGTATAATAGGTACATATGTATATCCCAGTGGTAATCCCTTTATAGGCAAATACGATATCCTGGATGGGCTAAAGAAAAAGTTCAGCCGAGCGGAGTCTACTACAGTTGAGCTACTTTAGCTGAAAATAATTATATATGATGTTCCAAAATAAGGTTATGAATTAAATTAAAACTGCTGAACTTCTAAATTTAATGACAGTTTGAATGACAGCTACATGCTTTAGTGGTCCAATCTTAACGATTTGTTCAAAAATCGTAGCAACGTTTTGGGCAATAATTTATGCAGAGTTTCGTAAAGATATCTTGTCAAATGAAAAAGTTTTCCATACAATATGCTTTATTATTATATCGTAGCCTTAAACAATAATCTATGCCAAAATTTGATTTAAGATATATTGTCAAAGAAAAACGTTTTGCTTATAAGAACTTGCTAATGTTTAATCAGTTCGTAAGGCGGCTAAATGCAACAGTGATCTGTAATAGGTGATTCTGATAAATGAGTAGTTTATGGGGGAGAAGAGGACATGCGCAAAATTTCAGATCGATATCTAAAAAACTGAGGGACTATTTCAGGTATCTAACGAACAACAGAGAAGAAGACGATGCAAAACTGTAAAAGTCATGTGCAAAACGGTAGATCGGAAGTACTCAAAATTCCTATTGGCACTCGATAGAAGAGACTGTAGGAACATGATGGAAATACTAACTGGTCACTGTTGTGTGGCGACACACGTCAGCAGTATGGGGCTGACAGAACGAGCAGGAAATGTCTAGAGCAGCGCACCAGGGAAACAGAGAGGTCTTAATAGTGGGGCCGTAGACTCTGTTAAAATTCTCGTCAAGCGCAGGTATCCTAAGGAATCACTACTCCTCTTGGACTTAGCAACTGAACTCTATCGGGTGTCACAAAAGACAAAACTGGTCTATGTGTGGCCTAATGGCCTACCAGATTAACATAGCTTAACCTAGAAACCCTTGATGTTAGGTCTTGCTAAACCCAGGAGTTTGGTCAATTTTGTATTGTTGTAAAGAATAGTTACATTTAACAACGCTTTATTTGTGTCGCACTACCAGTTCCTTTTAGACTTCACCCTTTAGAATTATAATTGCGATTTCAACCTAACCTCATCTAATTTAATCCAACCCAACAGAATCTCACCTCACCTGTGAGCTAGCTAAATTAACTAAACTCAGTTTATAAAATTCTTGTTAAAATATAAATAAATTATTGACCAGACTAGTAAGATGATGATCTATTTCAAAATCTAAGGTTACCTAACCAATATATTTCATTTATTTTCGATATAAACGGATTATTTGTAAATAAAGATAAATTTGGTTAAATCAATCTTTGAAAACTTAAAGAATAATGTAAAATTGGTGCTTCCTTTTATGTTTTTATGATAAAATTCAGAATATCACCACATTTCCGATTACAGCTTTTCTCTCTCTCAAATTTCACCATCAATAACCAAGACAAATTGCTGATATCCTATACAACACTGCCTAAATGACGGTTATCCTCCTCACCATATCACAATTTGCATTTATTCTTTGAAGTAAGATAAGAAAAATTGCGCAAACTTAATCTTTAAATATTTTTCATGTTGATTATTAAGTAAATCAAGCATAATAAACAGCTCGCAATTACTTAAAAAGTCTAAGCTACACCGTACAAGTGTTTTATGTTTTAGATATCAAGACACTCCCCTAGTTTCTTTGCCGCAAACACACTATGTGAGCATTGCGTTTAAGTACATTGGCATATAAATATACTTAGGCACTCAGTCAAACTCAATAACTCAGCTGCATTTGCGCCGGTAATTGCCCTCGTAAATTTTATTATTACATCATTAACACACGCCCGATCGTGGACTGGAGGCCGGTGCAGTGTTGATAGCAGCTGTTGAAATGAAATTTTTTAAACACGCCACGGTCCGGCAATTGTCATTGGCATGTGCTTTAGCCGCTTGAGCACTTACAGCTGGACAAGTGAGCGCTCAATGCACCATCGCACCACCCCCCTCGTAAATAGCCGCTATAAGATACGCGTTTTTATGTATGAGTACTTCCGTTGTTTTCATTTACCACATCGTCATCTCTGACTTCGTCACTACTTCAAAGTCAGGCAGACGCGGCACACACACACACCCCGGTATGCATACGTATATGTATATATGCGAATATGTTTTGACTTTAGAGCAAGTGTGCGAGCAGAAAAAACACTTGCGAAAAACAAAAACTCGTAATTACGCCTTGGCAATGGTCCAAATGCATTGCGAGCATATAAAAATAAAAAAATAAATCCAATAAAATTGCCATTAAAAGCTTTCTGCGAATTTTTTGTATATTTTTTTGATTTCCTTTCAGGTTTGGTTGCAATACAGGTTTTCGAATTGCAGCTACGCACAGATCTTATTGATAAAGTTGAGTATTTTTTTATGACTCGATGGAATTTCAGTAAAATGTTTATGCTAATAATTACATAGTTAAGATTGATAGGTGTGTGTTTGCATGTTAGTGAACGATCACCACTTAAGACAGACGCAAATCAGTATTTGCCTTATACATATTTTGGCAAGAGATTGTGGATGAGAAAAGAGGATGTCGACCGATGTTGTCCACTTCAACTCCCACTGTTGCTAAGTGAAAAACATGAGTTGACACGGTATTCGATGTCTACCATCGAACACTTACACAGTCAGGCCACTATGCTTCCGGTTACGGAACACAACGAACTTTTTTCAGGCAGTTTCACAAGAATACATTATGTCGACGACATAGCACAAGTCATTTACAACAAAGCTATTAGCACCTTCACTGACTCCCTCCCAGTGTATGGCGTCCTTGGAGTTAAACTCTAACCCATAGCAGAAGAAGAGAAGATGGGTTGCTTTGGGAACCTTGCCCAATTTCAACCTACATACTGTAGCAGGTTAAACTCCTATTTATATAGACACACGCACTGATCACAGTCAGCTTCTGTTGGTATTTGAGGTCGAAGACTTCGGTCAAAATTGACAACGCGAACACGTGGAGCAATATTGAGTAACCCATAACACCTACAGTCCGACTCCATCGGAACAGTACGTTTCCTGGGCTCCTTTCTAGGAGATTTTAAAGGCAATTAACTTGCACTTTACTATCCAAATGAGATCTATATAACCGCTGCGGAAACAACCATAGTTGATACATTGTTTGTGTGCTACTCTTTTTTAATGTTTAAGTTATTTATACCTTTATAAACAGTGATGAAAAAGCATTATATTAATGGTACTAATCCTTTTTTAATCAAAATATAATTACAACTCTCACTCCTTAAAATTTAACGCCTGATTTCAAACTGTTACAATAGCATTCGTGACTAATTAATTCGGCAATTTTGTTTTCACATACTTGAATCGTTCGTAGATCGATTTATAACGGGTGATCCAAGTAGAGGTACTTTTTTCAATCGCTTTTTTGACAGATCACGTGGAATTGTGTCAAGCTATCATGTTGTCATTTTATTTTTATACTTGGCGCATTTTCTGTCGAGATATTAAATTCAAAGCACACAAAATACAGCTTGAGGAAGAACTGAAGCCGTTCGATGTTAACAAGCGACACCGCTTCGTTCTATTGGCTCTTTAAAATCTCCAAAAAGATCCGACGTTTTCGAGCCAAATTTTATTCAGTGATTAGGCCCATTTCTGGCTCAATGGGCATGTAAACAAACGAAATTGTCGCATTTGAAGAGCTGCCACTTCGTCCAGAAAAAACAACGGTTTGATTTGCTGGACCGGTTTAATCATCGTCCATATTTCTTCAAAAATTATGTCGGCAAGAACGTAACCGTCAATGGCGACCGTGATCGTGCCATGATACCAGATAATTTCACGTTTTGGGCCGGTCGATTGGCCATCAAGATCGTATGATATCACACCGTTAGACTTTTTCCTGTTGGGATATACTCGTATAATTTCTAAAGTACATATATGCGGATTCGGTTCAGGCCTTGGAGCAAAACATCACGCTTGTCATTCGCCAGTTACCAGTCAAATGCTCCAAAGAATAATGGAAAATTGGACTCAACGAATGGATCATCTGAGACGTAGCCGCGACCAACATTTGAAAGAGATAATTTTACGCTTTACTTAACCTTTTAAATGCATCATAGCTATAACATTAACAATATTGGATAATATTACACATATTAATTTTGGTGATTATATCCCGAAGGCGCTGTTTTAGGATCGACGTTTAACCTAACATAATCTATCATGTATAAGCCATATGCTAGTATAAGTCAAATAGGGCGAACACTATAATTATTTGCAATAATTCGGCCCTAACGTCATCAAGCTGAAAATTTATATTTTTAATTATTAAGGTGTCACACTAAGCTATTTGGTGCCACTCTGTATGTAGGCTAATTCTTTTGAAATTTGAAAAAATGTATCATGGGATTCTACGAAAAATTTCGGGGAAAAATTGTACATAATATACTGCTATATAATACATCACAGGGAAGCGCCAAAAACGTTTTGTTTTTTTTTTTACTTAAATATGCCCGCCAGTTTGTATAATAATAAAAGTATTGATTTAAGAAGCATAAAACTGAACTGTCTGGGGTCTCAGTATTTGGTTTTCAATAAAATAAATGGGCATAGTTCGTCTCTTATGTGTAAACAAGCTCGGCAGGTGGTATTGGCTGGCGCCCACTTTGGCATTTCTATGCTTGTGAGCATGTATGTATGTATGGTGCTTTATGTACAGTTAATGTTAATTTGTACTTTGCATTAAGCAAATTACTCTTTTTATTTTTCTTATGACGTACATATGTATGTATGTGACGGTTTACATATATTTTGAGTCAATTACTTTGTTGGCTGCAGTAATTATCCTCCATTTAAATACTCATAAGCCTAATTAAGAAATTAATTTGTGGCAAACTTTGATCATTAAGCAGAAAGCCGTAGAAATTATAAAATGTTAAACAATTTAATTGAAGTCATTTTTTCGTTTTTTTGTTTATATTCTTGAAATCAGTTTGTTGTGCTTTTTCGCCCACCTCGTTAACGCCCACGGAACATTTGGCGCATACATATGCCTGTTGTTTCGAATAGTACGCGCTTGCATATCAGTATATACATAGAAATATACATAAGCACTCATATACATGTATATGTGTGTGTGTACTTTGATTGGGTTGTGCAAGTAATGCTTGTTTGTACAGGATAGATGATGATAATTATGTTAATGACCTAAAATAATCTACTAATGCATATTTAAATACATTTAAGGCATAAAAATAGACGGAAATCAAAGGAAGAGACTTACACACACATATATTTGTGAATATATGTACATACATGTAATACACATTAATATCAACAACAGCTTGAGCATTGCCTTCCAATGGAAATACCACTGGGAATGGCTTTAATCATTAAGGCTTTACCATAATTACTGCGAAGAATTAGAAAATAGATTTAAATCCGTTAATCGAGATTTTGTTTAAGCATTTCGTTGTGTCGTCCACGAAAATTTTTTATTCGATAGAAGTTAAATTAGCAGTTTAACTAAATTTAATCTCTTCAAAGTGTTCCGAAAATATTATTATTTTAAAAATCGTTTCAGATATATATTTAGATTTTGACATTTACAATCTACGACTATTGAAAAGAAGTTCAATTAGCTTTGAACTGCAGCAGTAATAAGAATTTTATAGTACATAACTGAGCGAGTATAGCTTTGTTGTAAAAAAAAAAATCGAACGAAATTTGTGTAAAGTCGTACTTACTATCTTTTAAAGCGGTACCTGAAGATAAAAGAAGAAAAGAATACTTTGTTTCATTTATCGTTTCGAATAAGCCAAATTGCCTACCAAATCGAAAAAGTGACTGCGAACCAGGCAAAATGATGAGGGAATGGAAGGAACGCAAAGTAAACGTCTTCTGCCATATCTTTAAGAGTTTCTTAAATAGCCTGGGTTATATCTAAACATTTTTTGTGTCTTATTAGTTACTTTTCAAATGAGAAATAATGTTACATGCCGACAGAAAGACCAACAGACAAAGACAACACAAGAAACTATATAAAAACATATAGAACATTGACTGAAAATATAGAACATTGATGATACATCAAAGAAGTATTCTCTTCATGCCTCTGCTCTTCACGTTACACAATTAAAATATGAGGAACGAAATCCTAACCAAAGAGACGGTCTGATTTTTCATTAATTAAAAAGCGAAATATGCCTACTACACACACAAGGAAAGTCTGCTTGTAAAATTTTCCACAAATAATTATTTTGCTTCTTTCAAATTGCTGACATGCTGAATTTCGCACAATCGACATTTCTCACTTTTCATTTCTTTACAAACTCACACGCACACACTTATAGGGCACCGCGTAGTTCTCGCCTGCAATTAAAGCTATTAGGTATAATTTTATTGACAATTAACCCCAACACAATTCCGCACAATGATTTTACTTCATCAGCATTTTGCAATTAATTGTGCCAACAATGTTGAAGACAAAAACAAAAATTAAGTGCGCGAAAAGCCTGCAGCAAACCGAAGCGAATTGGCCATGGCCAACTGGGTGCCGATGATGACTACTGTGACGGCAGCAAAGAGATTTTGTTTTGGCTGGCGAAATTGTGAAAACAGAAATTTCTGGCCAGCTGGTCCTTCCACCAGTGGACTTGTTATAATAATGGCAATACACTGGTCTCTATACATATGTATGTATGTTTGTGTGTGCCGCACGGCATTCGTCAAAAGCATGTTGGCAGTCCATAATCGTAAAAGTCTAGCAGCTTCTCCAGGCGCTCAATGGAGATTAAACTGACAGAGCGAAACCATAAGACACTTTTAACGCGCACTTGTTTAGATTCGCCTCTGTGTACTTGTGCTTTTACTTTGCTGTTTTTGTTGATACGTCGGTTTAAGAAAATATTTGCGATTTTTAACATTTCCACTAAAACTCATAAAAAATAGAAAACATAAATTAACGACTAGCATTCGCTTTGATATATATATTTTTTAGGTCAATTGTGTGTGTAAATAAAACATAAATGCGCCACCCATTGCAATTAACCACCTTTTCTCCAACTTTCCACAATGGCAGTGCGTCAGCGCTTCACCCGGTCTCCCCACAGCTTGGCGTGCCTTATTATCAATAGCAAAATTTAATGTCTTTTTAACATTGAAAGTGGCACATTTTTTCAGTGAGTCACATAATTGCTGTAAGTACGAAATATTTATACCAAGCTTTGTGTGTGTGAGTGTGTGTGTATTGATTATGTGTATATTCTTTTTAAAAAGGCGTAACACGTATCAATCGGCCAATTTGAGGCCCCACGCGCTACTCCCATAAAATACAACGAATTGGAACAACAAACAAAGGCATGCAAAAATACATCATACCTACATACATATGTAGGCCGAAGTACAAGTAATGTATCTCCATACACATTTATGTATTTACATATTTGCGTTCACCAAATTTAAACTAAACCAAATTTTAATTGCGTCTTACTAAAAATATTGCAAAACCCCATTGAAATCCATAAAGAGCACACCGTACCAAATTAGCCAACTACATACACTCATACATATGTATGTATGGAAATGGAAAGGCAGACAAAGGAAGCCTCTTATGTATCAAGGACTTGTTTCGCAGACATAAATCTTTGTCAATGTTGGAACACAATAGTTTAAGGATTGAATGAACAAAAGCATACAAAACTTTTGTCAATTAAAGGACAACTTTATACGCACATACAGACATATACATATACTATACTCATATGTATTATATACTATGTGGCTAACTATGTTTGTTCATTCTTAATCGGATGCTCTCCAATTAAATAATGGCTACATTTAATATACAAAATGACCGGTTCTATGATTCAGCCGCCGTTGCTAATGCCATCTTCGCCGTCGCACTGTATGTTGCCCCCGTATAAAATGCGGTCTTTTATATGAAACGAGAAAATCTGAAGTTTTTGGATATTCCAACTTCAAAGATGGAATATGAAAGTTGAAATATGGAATGTGGACGCGATTATTTCAATCCCACAACTATTTTGCTTGGAACCGGGGTTGCCTTTGCTTAACTTCAAAACTACTGAAACGATTTTTTCCATTGAAATATATTAAAAACTCAATAAGTCTTAGTGTAAAGGTGCTTTTTTTTTTAATTTGTAATTTTCGTTTTATGACATTTAGTGTAGAGCAGGATTTTGAGCACATGGCCACTGCGGCTGGGTCGTATGAAACCTATTGTATCCATCCAATTTTAGACAAATACAATTTTAAATCCATCCTGCCAATATTGCATCTAATGTGGTTTTCCAACCAGTCAGTCAAAGCTGGTTTATAAGCATATACCGCTTAATTTACATGCCCCATAAAAAGTAGTTTAAGTTTGACGCTGAATGAAACAATTCAAAATGTTTGGAGAACATCTAATTTTTTAAGAAAACTAATTTCCAAAAATTACTCTATCTATAAGCAAAACTACTTTGTAACTTTGTAATTTGGTATTTTTGACGATACTCTCGACACTGTGCACCGCCGAAGTAACCGACAATGTCTCCCAAGTAAACATAAAAAGGCTGCTGACCCGCTCGATTTTCGTTTCCTCTCACCAACTACTCGGACAAATAAAAGTGAAATGGAAGCACTAATAAAAGACAAGCAAAATACTCGAACAACTCAAATTTATTACATCGTTGTAGAGACTTTTATGACACTTGTTTGCACAACGCATCACTGCCGGAATGAAAACATCCAAAATACCCACCCATCTGCAAGTTTCAGCTTAAGGCATACGCGTATGTGCCTGGATACGCGTTCAAATGAAGACATCATCGGCCAATTGACTTTTGGCTAGTCACAACAGTTTTTATGCTTTAACTCGATTATACGCGTACTCGTAATTGCCAGTGGAGACGAAGTAAACAAAAAACCTTTCAAAAATAAATATATACAAAATATGCATAGCAAAATTTTTCTCGTCGAAGCCATAATACTACACGAGTGCTATGCATAATTAAGTAGCAGCTCCCTCATTTCAAACGCCGCTACAGTTACCGTTTTAGTGCGGTATCGTGTGTGTAACAAATATTCAAATAAGCAGGCACTTGAGTCAGAAGATGGCCGTTGAATAGTTTCAAGTGTGTGAGGTTTTTTATTAGTTTTAGTTTTTGGTAACTGTTATAATGAGAAAATCTCAAAAATTTGCGAATTTATGTATATTGAAATAACATGCATATAATTTTAATGCGACAAAACTAAAAAGACGTTAAATACGAAATTTCACTGCGATCAGTCGGTCAGGTTATAAAATTTTTCGAAAAAATTACTCATAGCTCATATTTCTGATTGTTTCCAGAAATTTTATATATTTTAAAATTTACATATGAGCCATCTATTAAACAAAAGTAAGTAAGGAAGGGAGCAACCGAAACTTTCATACTCGTGTAACTTTCAAAAATCAAAGTCAACCAGATCGGACCGACATACGTATGCCTACGGTAAATGTGGTATATGGGGATTGGGAGGTTGTATCGACCCAATTTTTTTATTTTTTGCCACTGATACATACTATTAATATGCCACTTACTAATAAAATATTCTCTGAGATTAATTAAGGCATTCCACATACCATCACCTATCATGTGGAGTAAAATCATCCGGACGCTTTATGTTTGTCATATGGGAGCTAGATCAAGTTTTCGACATATTGTATCCATTTTAGGTGCAAAGATATACTGTTATCAGTAAAATACGCTCTCTCATTTTTATTGAGATAACTCACATGTTGGCCGTTATATGCAGTATGAATTCGCCTGGAAGTTTGAAAATTTTTATATCTCACAAATTGACTGATATTTGCGGTAAAAAGTCAACTATACGCAATGGGCTTGAACAAATTTTACAACGGGTAATATAAAGTTTGTTTCTGACGTATTTAGTTTTAGTAGCTTTTAACAGTACAGTTATATTAGAAGTGAGATGCCTACCTTTTAAAAGTTTTTTTCGTCTACAGATTAGAATTGCATACCTTAATTTAGTGCTTAGTTATGTACTTGTATGTCACTTTATATGTTTTCGGTTAATGGCATTTTATATACGTGGTAGTGGTCCGATTACACCCATCTACGAACTCGAAATTTATTTTTTGCCAAAGAACGCCCATACCAAGCTTCATCAAGATATCTCAATTTTTACTCAAGCTTTCACGGTCGGACATACAGTCATCACATTTCAACTCGTCTCCTCTCTCCTGTAATTTATACATATAGTATATACATAACCCTATACCTTTGTCGATTAGTTCTAGGTGATACGGACAAACGTTAGGTGAAGAAAACTATTATACGAGTACTCTATAGCAACATGTTGCAAGAGTATAAATATTAAGAATGCATTAGACCGTTATTGATGTGATCTAGACTTTGAAATTTGTTAGAAAGATTTAAAAGATGCGACCCTTTCGAATTTCTAGATAAAGTTGAACTGTCTCAAAATTGCTGCAGTGATTTCTATTAATTCTTTAATTAAGTATACTTATGTACAATTGATCGACTCGAAAACGAAGATTCTCCTTGCATAGTGTTTTTCTGCTAGACATCTAGAATGTAAATAAAGAGCGCTTTCTCACAACTTCAAAGATCTACTCAATTGCATCCTTGTCAGAACGAATCGAAACGCATGACAGTTTTGAAATTCAACTTAAATCAATTCTACCAGCGTAGAAGATAGTGTTGTAAACTCTGACTACGAGGAGTGCTAATACTTTAAAAATCTTTCATCAATTAGGGTGGGAGAAGAATTTTCAATTGGTGTTTCGGGTTAGGGTAATTTTTCAAAACTTAATGAACTGTCTATTATTGAATCGTCGAATTTCACGGCGTTTATATAACCATAGAATAAAAAAAATATTTAAATATCTCTATTGCGGCTCCTTTATCTTAATTAATGTCAAGCATTGTCATATCAGTCTCATGGACAACAAACAAGTGTAGCAAATTAGTAGTTTTATTTACACAAATTATTCAAGTAAAATATATAAATACAAACATAATAGTTAGCTGTCACTTAAGAGCATACCCAGCTCATAATTAAGCATCCTTAATGCCGCAAGTCTGTTTAAAGTCACGCCTCATTTAGCCAGCCAAAGTGCGGGTTAAATACAAGGAGAAGTGGTGAGTGAGATAGAAAGAGAATGAGAACCGTAAGTGCCTTAATGAAGCACACTTGAAATGCTGCATGCAATGCGATTGTTGCCATTGGTTGATTCATTCTCACCAAAAATGTACGCACTTATGCAAATATTCACTCATACCAACACACAAATTTAGAATTGCAATGATGACAGTCAAAACAAAAGCTTGTTTACAAAATATGACTGTTAATAAATCGGATATACCGCAGTCAAAAAGACAAACAAAGAGATAGGCGCTCCCACATTTGACCTATTTCGGCAGTCGACATTTATTATCATGTTCTTTATTTATATCGTCTTTGCATACATAGATATGTACGTACAGACAAATGCGGAACGTAAGTTAGTCCGCATTTTATGACATTTTTTTACTAAACAAATATGGATTACGCGCAAATAGAATTTTTGAGCTAATCATTTTTGACGCACGTACTCATTTAGTACAACTTGTAAATTTATAGGTACACGCGTATGGCTGCGCATAAAACGCGTAGGCGTGAGATACAACATACATTTGTGGTATGGTACTTTTATTTCCTTCATCCTTTTGGATTATTCGAACATTCCATTGACATCACTAAAGCCCATAAAATAGCGCCTGTCATATTGTTGAATCACTTTGTGCAAAATATATAGCCATTCATAGAAGTACATTCTCATCTACATACATTAGGGTGTGCCAAATAAATATTTTAAATAATTTTTTTTTTCTGACGCTTACTTTCTTAATGCCTCTCCTACCCTCTCCAATTAAATTAAATGAATTATAACATTTTTAATATTTTTTTCAACGCTACTCTCTCAAATAGTTTTATTTGATGTAAAAAAAATCGTCAACGAGCATGATCCCAATTGCCCAACTCTAATGAGTCGCAATTTTTAATTTAGATTCGCATTGAATTACCCACAATTAACGCAATTTTTACCAAATAAAAAAACATTTTATTATATATTCTATAATTGAGTATTTTCTACAGTCAAAGTAACTATGTACGTACGTTTATATTTGCAAGAAATATAGCTCCACCCATTTTAAAATTACGAAATTTTGAATTTTGGATGGAAAGAGTTGAAAAAACTTTAAACTGTGTTTTGAAGCACCCTTATGTATACGCACACCTATGTAAATATGTATGTACATATATTGTTTTGTATCGATATTGCTTTACTGGGGATGTTTTAGCGTTTTATGGCATCCTGAATAGAGAACTCGATAAAAATGTTGTCTAAATAATTTATGTGAATAAAAAATTTGCCTGCCATGTACAAAATATAAATATGTAAACAAATCGTTTTTGTTTATAATTAACAAGTAAAGCGTTGGCGAAAGGTATTCAGCACATTTTGATAGTAATTAAATAGGGAAAATTATGCTATGCGCATAGAATAAAGAAAATATTGATAATATAATTACCAAAGAGTTTAAAAATTTCAAGCCTTTGTAGAAAACTATTACTAATATTTTTTACTATGGAATATAATATTTTATTTTGAGGTTCTCACTTTTAAATGAATTCCAATTAGTTGAAAATGGGATGATCGCGCCATGAAAAAAACTAAAGCTAAACATACAAACAATTGACAAATGAATATCAAAATTCAAACGAACATAAGAAGGATTGTATTAATATGGGAATACAAATTTTGTATCGATTCGCCGTTTAAATGGACTAGCCCGAGTACAATTTGATATCATCCAAAGAACTATTTCTTCTTTGGCCGGATTGTACTTTAATAGTTGTATTTAAAGGGGGTATTTTAGTCTAGAAATTTGAAAAATCGAAAAATAATTCGATAGTTTTGATATTCAAAAATATCTCCCTAAAAGGATTTTTCAAAACTCAAATTATTTTCAAAGTTATAGCCATTTTAGTGACGTGGCAACTAGACCGGTTGAGCGAATATCGTATAACGTAAAACTTTAAACGCGTTTTTCTCAAAACTCCTTTTTTTGATGCGGTAGCCACAATATCTCAAGTTCTAATCAGTCGATTTATTTGAAATTTGGCATGAATATTCTTTAAATATATCTCTATCACTAGAAGCAACAAAAAATAAAAATTTGAAATTTATAATATTTAAAAAAAAATCGACAAAATTGAAAAATTAGTGAAAAAATCGACCTTTTTTTTGAGTAGCCGCCATTTTAGGAAATTTTTTTTTTTAGTTTTGCTGCTTCATGACATAGCGACATTCGTACTCATTAAGAATCTGTCATTGTTTTATTTTTCAGATGACGACAAGGGTAGAAATCATGGCGATGAGGACACGGCCTCTTTTTTCCCCCCTTTTCTTCAAGGACGCATAACTAGATGACATTTTTTTTTTTTAAACTTATTTTGTGTACTCTTCTAAGTTTAATAAACAAATGATAAAAAAAACGGATAGTAAAAATATCTAGTGCTTTTTTTTTATTAATTGTTGAAAAAAGCTCGAAATTCGAGCCTCTAGAATAGAATACCCCCTTAAAGGAAGGCCCCTCTTCCATTTGTAGCTCAATCGTTAAAGATCTACAGAAGCTCTTGCCCTTAGTAAGGAATACTTTCTTGGTTATGTACATTCGATTGGTACCCAGAAGAAAAAATAAAGAAATTACACCCCTTTTTGCTGACGAAGTTATTCGAAGTCAGAGTTTTTTTCTGAAAGGTTAAATTTCAGGGAAACTTCTGGTATAAAATTAGTCGCTTTGTAATACACACTGAATGCTTCGATGATCTACAAAGCTTTATTTTATTTTCAAGAATTTTGGCTCTACGAAAAGCGTAACTAATATTGTCCAAACCGATATTAAGCCAAACTTCACCTAACCTAAAAATTATTTAAAAATTTGAAAATCTAAGCGATGAATACTCTGAAAAATAGCTTTGATACTATTAGTTCTCCTCTACAAAATGATCTCCTACGATTTTTTTGTGAACTTAACTGTTTCAAAGATATTAATGGTTTAAGTTTGACTCTTTTAAGGCAAATTTGCTTTTTTCTTTTGAATTTTATAATTAATGAAAAAACATCATTTTAAATTGCAGCGCTCATAGTCTTGTAGAAAATTTTCTGTTCTACAAAAATGTTCTATATAATTTTCGATTAAGTTAAATTAAAAAGAATTTTGTTTTTATGAAAAAACTACACCTGATGAGGTTTAAATAATTAAATTATTATCAAACATTTTATTTTTTTGATTATTATCCCTACAAGCATATTTAACAAGGCCGTGTGAGATTTCAAGCCAATAGGTTCAACCGTTTCAGAGAGATTTTCCTCAGTGAAAACAACATTTCGACAAAATTTAGTTCAACTTTTTTGGAGCCGATTAGGCAAAGTTAAATAAGTGGATTTCTAAATTTCGGAGAATATTCTCAAATATATGCACGGTCCATATATGTACATATGTATGTATCCATATGTATGCAAAAAATACATTAATGCAAAAATTTGAAATTTTTCAAACTTACAAGTGGATATAACTCCTTAATAAGCATATTTTATCACTTCTATTAACCTTCAAGCCGTCGCGCTACGTCGATTCGACCGCATTCAGTATATTTTCGCTGATAACATTAGTAATTCTCATCACATGCATATCATGCCCTAAGTAGCTTGTTTTGGTTTCACTGCCAACCAAATAAACAGTTTATACTTACTCCCCGCGCTTCCTTACTGAATGGAGCACAATTGTTTCATTCACGGCGCAAGGAATGTTATCTTGGCGAAGACACCGATTTTGAAGAGATAATTTGATAGTTATTATTTGATCTCTTGAAGTCAACTGATTTTAAATTTTGTTTTTTGTTACTAGTTACAAGATATTCATAGTTGATTTCTAGCACCCGTGATGAATTTTTGCTTCTACACCTGGGTTTTTAATCAAAAAAAAAAAATAAAGTTCTTTATTTCATTTTATAATTTATCTTTTATATAAAGTTAATTTTTTTCGACAAAATCATGTTTTATAAAATTTAAAACAAAATCTTAATTACACACACATAATGAATTAAGAGTGCAATAAAAATATACTCATCCAATATAATAAATAATGTTCTGCTGAACAATCAATAGTAATAATTTATGTAAATTAAACCAAAAAATCTTGTCATCCGACGCACACACAAACAAGGCCGAATTTCCGACTGCTTATCTCAACTGGTATTGCAGCATGTAATAATACATTTATCGCTGAGAGAAATCTAAGTTTTACATGTTGCATTCCATGTAGCTCGTCATAGTTATTGAATGTTTTTGCAATAATATCAAGTTCATATTTCATTACATTGACGTCATTTGCTCACTCACTCAATCATTAACACCATTGGTTTTGCGGTTGTGTTGATTTAAGGCCTAATGATTGCCGCCACCAAGTTTTGGCAGCTAAAAATTACACATCATTTTTCATCTAAGCAAATTACGTGCAACAAAAATATCAACTAGACACAAACACTCATGGAACACATATTTTATGGAGGCAATGAATGCAGCTGTATGTTTGTGTAGCAACCACACAAGTGGCTTGCACTTGCGCAGCCTCGAGGCTTTCCGAAAGGCTATCGCACAATAGACACTCAACTGCCTGTCAGCGAGCATAATTTCAAGTGCCATCAGCTGGTGTAATCATTAACATGCAACGTGTCACGCCGCTAAACACTTATTCTTCACAATAATTTGCACCAACTTGCAGCGCTGTGCCGTGTTCACCAGCAACCGCCTGTCACTGAGCGAACATATAGCATAATTCATGTTGCCTTCGTGGTAAGCGGAGCATAGCCGTCACACAAATGCGACTTAATTTTCACTTAACAATTTTTTTGTTGTTATCTCATAACCGCCAAACAAAATGCCAACAATTTACACAAAATCAACCGGTTGCAATAGGACATACACACACATACATATGGTAAATTCTAACTTATTTTATTTACTTGACTTTTTGAATTCACTTAACTAACCGCTTGCTAATTTGTGTATATTTTTCTATGTTTGAATACGCGTTGATTATTTTAAATTTGGCGTATCAGTCAAAATGTGGTTTTCCCGCGTTACTCGCTTTCCACTACCGGCAACTCGACTAACGCACACAACTAAATGCGCTTACTCGCACACATACATATGCGTGTGTGCGTTTGTTTCGTATTTCAATGTTTCCGTTTCGCCGAGTTTCGTTAACAACTCGGAATTTTTGCGCTTTACCGTTAATGGCAACCGTATTGCTTCGATTTTCCCAATAGACTGACAAGCGTTTGCCACCAAAACATATCAGTGGCCGCCGGCAGCTGCCGCCAACAAATGCGAATTCGCTAACAGCGGCAACAACAACCGCTAGCAGCTGACAACTTGAAGTCATCGTTGGTAGGCCAGTAAGCAAGCGAGCGTTGTTGGCCAGAATACAGTGACGCAGGAAAATTTATTTCTTATATTTAATTAATTATATATTACATTTATTAGTTTTTATAATTTTTTTAGTTATTTATTATTTCTTAGTATTATCACAATTGCTTATGTAAAAAAAATAATAATTTTAAGAATCTTTAGTTTTATTAAATTATTTCAAATCTAAATAATTTATTATACATATATGAAATGGGATTGAACAATTAACATAACAATTTATTAAAATTTTTAATTTTATAAAAAAATTTTAATAAAATTTTTTATATTAATTCTCTACAAGTCATTGCCTTTGGCAACCCGAACCAGTAAAGCTTTTATAGATAGTATTATAGCAGAAGAAAATTGAAGCTTTTAAGTTCGCTGAACAACTTTTAAAGCTCTTAAAATGTCGCTATTTCGATTTCAAAGCTTTCAAATACATACTTACATATATATCTGTGTGTATATATATCTTCATTCTTGATAAAAAGCCTAGTTTCTACTTTGCATATATATATATGTACAGTGGGAGCAAAACCGTCAACATGTTTACAGAATGCGACTAAAGGTCCTTATAACTTTTTTTCTACTAGCAGTATCGGCAACATTCATACACCAAAATAAAGATAATAATTCCATTTATTAAAAATAGAAAACAGAACAGCTTTTATTTATGCTTGAACGAAAATATACGATAAATTCCATTTACAAGTCATTTTGACAGTTTTGCACTTATACTCTTAGACCTAAGTTCTTTACAGGGCTTAGTACTTTGTCCATAGACCTTTATTTTTTATTACGCTTTTTATGCGTCTCGGCATACTTTCAACCAAGTTTTCAATAATTGAGTGGGGTATATTTCTCCACTCCGTCTGTACCCGACTCCACAGTTCGTCCATGTTGGAAGCGGATCTCGATACTTAGCCAGCTGCTGCTTAACATATGCCCACAGATTTTCTATCGGGTTAAGGTCGGGACTTTGTGCTGGCCATTTAAAAGTTTTAAAACTTTGGTTTTGGAGCCATTCTTGGACAATTTTCGCCGTATGTTTCGGGTCGCCATCTTGTTGGAAAATTATTTCCTCCGCTGGATAGGCACATTCCTCCACGAAGTCAGGCAGCTGTGAATTTAGAATATGCAAATATATCTCCTTATTCATTATTCCACTTATTCTAAACAAAGGACCAATATGCCACCACGTGAAGCAACCCCAAACCACCAAACTTCCGCCACCGAATTTGACAGTTTGCTTTACCTGTCCACGCTGAAGCTTTCTTGCGGACGATGCCAAAAATATGCCTTACCATCAGATTGATACCTGTTAATTTTCGTCTCATCTGACCATATAACCATTTTCCAGTCCTCAATTGTCCAATCTTTCCGTTCTCGGCAAAAATTAAGTCTAGCTTTAACATTTCGCTCAGATAAAGCAGGTTTTTTTTGTTTAACCGCAGCAACCATACCAATTTTATTTAAAGAGCGTCGAACCGTCCATGTACTCGGTTGAAGTTCTAACTTAGCAGCAGCTTCTCGAGGAGTCCTACATTCATTTTTGCGCAATAATCGCTCAATAGCACGGGCATCACCATCGGTAAGCTTCCGCGGGCGGCCTCCAGCGTTTACAACTTGGACAATATTTTGTCTTTTCTTCACATTTATTACCGTTTGTCGACTTATATTTAACTTTTCCGCAATTTTCCTAGCTGAATAGCCGTTTTTAATTAAAACAATAACTTTGTCTTCGACGTCTCGTAGTAACTTTCGCATTTTTTTTTTTAGATCACAAAAAACCCCTGAAAAATTGTTTAGTAATCGCCACGACAGACAAAACGTTACTAATATAAATTGTTAATTCCATCTCCGCTCAAAACTTCGATTGAATTACTTAACCCAGCCATTCCGGGAAATATAGCGGGACTTTCATGGCATACTTGTGCAGTGGTGCAAAACTGTCAAAATGACTTGTAAATGGAATTTATCGTATATTTTCGTTCAAGCATAAATAAAAGCTGTTCTGTTTTCTATTTTCAATAAATTGAATTATTATCTTTATTTTGGTGTATGAATGTTGCCGATACTGCTAGTAGAAAAAAAGTTATAAGGATCTTTAGTCGCATTCTGTAAACATGTTGACGGTTTTGCTCCCCACTGTATATATTAATATCTGCTGAATAATTTTATGAATGAAATACGTGCTTGCAATTATTCCCTCTAAAAAGCATAAAAAAAACCAATTGATTAAGCTTTCGGTGGCTGTGTGCTCATATACATACATATATAGTGTGTACATATTTGTTTACGTTTTCTATGATGATAATAAAATTATTGTCATTAATACACTTCTGGGAAATAAGTATCATCATTGAATTTGAAAAAAAAAATAGTGAGAACTTATTTGGATCTATAGATTCGTCATAGACGTCGTCATCGTTCTTAGATGATTCGATAGCCCTACATTAATTATAGTTCTTGCTAGACATAAGTATTTATTAATTGCATTCCTTGAATATTTATAGGAAAAACTAGTGATTATTCTTTATATTTTTAGGAATCCAATATGGTTGTTTTCCAAATGAGTTTAAGATAATATTTTATCGGCACACAGCCATATGTATGTAGGTACATTAAACATACTACTGTGAACAAATTGAAAGGTGAATTTTGTCAATTTGATCTCCTTCAAAGTAATCCTCTCCCGCTGCAATACACTTATCATAATAGCATTTTGGAAAAATCCTCCGTCGTGATGGCCATCAGAGCCTTCTTCGATTCAGCTTTTGTATCCTTAATTGAGTCAAAACGGTGTCCTCGGAGTGGTCATGTAAATTTCCTGAATAGCCAGAAGTGGTTAATGGATGGTGGTTAAAGATGGTATTCATTGCGTTTTTTGCTTGAAATTCGGACACAATCGTACTCTTTTCAGCTTTATCGGGACGAGTCGAGAACGTGTTTCATACCCAAAATATTCACCAAAATCATTCGAACGGGCTCGCGGGAAATGTCGAGCTGACGATTTTCAATCACCTCATCCTTCACTTTTTTTAAATTTCCATTGAAGAGGTCGAAGGTCGTTCAGAAGTAGGCATGTCTTCAACGATCTCTCTTCGGTCTTTGTAGGCTTTGTACCAATCGTCGGGTTGTATTTTTGGTTCAATGTAAGTCTTTTCCAACATTCGCAACTGTTGTTTGATTGCGCGAATATTTTTCATAAAATTAATAAATAATTTTACTGTTTCGTTTAAAGTTCTGAAATGAATTTGGGTGCAATCGTCAATATTTATGGAATTTTAAGTAATTTTATAATGGTAAGTCGATCTCTTATTACTTAATCATCTAGTGCTCAAGATAATTCCCATTTTTTTGGACTTTTTGTAAAAGTTCTCTGTGGTTTTACATGACTTAGCTTCTAGTTCATTAAGTACTTTATTATACGGTTTAGTTTTGGAGCGACTTTAAATCGTTAAGAGTCGTTCCGAACCACTCTACCATCATTATTTGTCTAAAAACTGTCGGAATAGTGCCAAAGCTTTTCGAGCCGATGCTAAGACGTTGAATATGTGAATCCCGGTGCATACAGTTGACTTTCCGCAAAAATGTGTGATATGATTGAAATATTGATATACAGGTCGGAGTCTATTTCATTGGGGGTGAAAGAAAAAGCACCTAATTTTCTGTTGTTCATCAAATATTTTATCTTGCTTGATTTATTTAATAGATTTTATATACGGATATCTTTCTTTGTTCCATATTTCGTGAAGAAAGATGGTCGCAAACAGACTTAGACTTTGAGTCTCAAGAATTTGCGAGCCTCAGTGGGCCATTTAAACTATGCGCCCAAAACCAATGGATAAATATTTTTTCGGTACAACCCTTTTTATATGTATTCGTATGAAGTTTGTTCTCTATAGCTAATAGTGTATGTTTGGCCGCTACTGTTCACATTTGATCTTGAGTCAACACCCTACAATAAATTATTGAAAAATATTCGATATTTTTAGTTTTCCGGCACTTTGATCAGCAAAAAAATTGCAACTTATTTAAATTAATTACTGCGTGGTTTGCCAAACACTATTTGAAAAATAAATTTAATTAGCAGGAAATACATATATTATAATATTTATTGAGTCATGCCATCTAATATAAATGGTAATGCTCTGGTATGTAATTAGTAGCACTCATTTCTATTGCTACTGGAATTAATAAGAAATCGCCAACGAGGTTAAATCAAACATAATAAATTATTTGCTGAAATAAAGAAAAAAAACGTAATCTACAACACTCTTTTCCTTTTTATTTTATTCTCCTTGTTTGCTTACAATTATGTAAATAGTAATATAATATGCATTTACTTTTAAATAATTTATGGGACATTAGTACCAGGCGAAGTAAAAAGCTGAGACAGCCTGTCGCTGTGTATGTATGAGTATGAGTGTGAACGAAGTGGCCGCACGCAACACAGCGTTCGTTTAAGCCAGTTTTTTTACTTACGCTAGTTGGATTACGAACATTTTGTTGTATTGCATATTTTTATATTTTATTTTTTTGGCATTCACTATTTTCTCCGTTTTTTGCACACATGTCAAAACACTAACTTTAATGCTGGCTTAATCATTTAATTATGCATAACTCAACTGACATTAAAATTAAGAAAAATTTATTTTTCACACTTCAGTACACAGCAAAATGTCTACTCCAGCCAGCTCTCAGCTAATCAACATTTAATATATTGTATATACAGCGTTTACCAATAGGGATGACGTGATTTCTTCGTTAATGGCTTCCTGAAAAAAAATGTTTCTATTGGGGTGAGTCAAATCCTCGTGTGATTCGCGAAACGCAATTGCATCACCAAAAATTTACCGTTGGGTGCTGATTGTGGTATGGCATATCGTTACCATCAATAGCGAGCGTTATAAGACGGTCTTGGCCGACTTTTCTTTAAATGAACAATTTAATGAAATCGCCGTGGACAATCTTTATTCCTAATAAGACATCGTGCCGCCTCATTTTTCATGTCTAAATGTGGACATATTGCTTATAAAGTTTGGCCCAGTCAAATGGCTGCCAAGATCTTGCGATTGAACACCTCTAGATTATTTTCTCGGAGAGTATGTTAAAGCAAAGGTTTAGGAAAATCAACCAGCAATGCTCGAGGAGCTCGAAGACAACATTCAGCGCACTCTAGCTGAAATTCCAGCCGAAATGCCGCATCGGGAATCGTAATTTTGGTGGAGATATGCAAACAAAGATATGGTGACCATTTGGCCGACATTTTCTAAAAAAAAAATTATTTTGGCCAAATTTGAGTGTTTTATTTCATTTTAACAACACGTCGGTCGTATTGGTAGACCCTTTACAAGCCTGCATATTTTAAGCGTATTTTATTTATTAATAGTCAAATCAAGGTAAAATAGAATCTAATCAGCGATCTAATCTGAGGTGTGATCTATGCCAATAAATATAATTTACGTATAAAGACAGTCCATTCAGTTTTTCTATTTTCCTCAGACGGGCTGTAGACATACATACATACCATATTCAAGTGTATGATTATCTTATAATAATATTAATATCATACAATATAATAAAATATCAAGTAAATATTATATATATGTCTTTAAAAACATTATATTTTATAATTTATGCTGACATAATTTATATGACATTAGAATTCTTACTGACTTAAATTGTATTCAATTTTTATAAATAAATATATTATAATTTCTACATATGTATGTATTTACATATATTTAATAATCGATAAGAAGCCGGCCAAAGCATTCCATTTCATGCGCCTGCTTGAGCTTGCTCTGCAGCTTTATCGTTTGAATGCTACGTCAACGACTTCCGCGGAACTTCGGACAAAGTAAACCCCAAGCATGATCGTAATAATTATAAGAAATCACATACCAATCAACAACAAAAAAGTTCGATACTGAAAAGAAGTGAATGAAGTGTTTGTATTAAAATGGCAATAACCACAACAAGTCCAAGTTCAAGCCTCGTCAAGTGGATTGGGCGATGACAATTTTGATATATGTAAATAAAGAAGCAAAAAGCGTTAAATAGTAACGTCAATATGTAGGTTCACATATATGATATGATTAATAGTAATTAGTGTAAATTGATTGAATTGGAGATTTGAGACGAAAATGTGGGCTTGAACAGACAATATAGTATGTGTGCTGATATGAAATTTCAGTTTAAAAGAATAGTAATGTATAACTTTTGATTAAATTACTCGTATAAACAAACGTATGTATATTAATGAGATTTTAATGGAATGACATTAATATATCTTAATTTTAAATTGGGCTAATTGTATTTATTGGATGTTATCTTGTTCACAGTTTTTAATTAGCACGTAGTAATATTATATTGTATATAAACAGTAAAATATCGAAATAGACAGAATAATAGTAGTTTATAAGCGCAGTATCTGAAGCATTGAACAACATTAGTAGCTAATTTGAACAGGAAATCAAACCGATAGTTCTTTTGATATAAAACGATGCCAACTGTATATCGTATGATGTCTTTATTCCAAGGCACGATGCACTGATATCGGCTAAACATACACACTGATAGATCTCTTTTTTCTAAATTGGATAAAGAAGCAAACAATATGGACCCGGCGGTTAACAATGAATATACAAACAAAAGTACATATAAGTTTTAACGAACTTGTCACTATTCACTGACTGTCGTAGCTTGGCACTTCTATTGCGAAAGACTACTGGATTATAGTTGCCGGTGTATCAGCATTGAATACTTTAACGGGATTTTCGTCGTTAAATTACTAAATTGCTGTGTGTTGACTCAGATTTACAAATTATATTAACAATTATAAAGAATTTGAAAAACTATTTAATAACTATCAATTTGCTCAAATGCAGCGTTGAGACTCAATTAAACAGTTATAAATATTATTGTAATCGTATTAATGCATCAAAAGACAATTGTAAATTGTTTAGAAAATAATACCTCAAAAATTCAGAATTTTTTTTATACGATTTTGTATTCAAACTCCCAAATTCAAGATCAGTTTTCTGATTTTGACATTTCGACCTATTATAATATGGGTTGATATTATTCAATAAGACACATATTATATAATACCAAATCCACTAGTTTGTGCTAATTGAAAGACCGAAAAAAGATCAAAATTTCTAGATTTTTTCTGAGAAAACCTTTAAACTTATTGTACACATATTATCGTATCTTTTAACTGCATTTTAAAACTTAGTATTAGTAAAAATATTTATTTGGAAAGGAACTACAGCTGATCTGGAGCTCCTCTCAAAAATGACGTTTTGCGGTGCCACTATATATCTGAACTGGATCCTCCGAAATTTAAAAACCAGACAGATTTCGTTAAAGTAATGTTAAATCTAGTTAATCAAATTAAAGGATAAGCAAAATAAAATTGTTTGTGAAAATAGAGCTTTCCCAAAAAAATCGATGTTTATACCCTGATCATAAAGTATATATACAAATGATCAGTATGTTGAGCTGAGTCGATTTAGCCATGTCCGTCTGTCTGTCTGTCCGTACGTCTTTCTTCTGTCTGTATAGATACGAACTAGTCCCTCAGTTGTTTAAGATATCGTGTTGAAATTTTGTAAACGTCATTTTCTCTTCAAAAGCTGCTCATTTGTCGGAACTGCTGATATCGGACCACTATAACATATAGCTGCCTTACAAACTGAACGATAGGAATCAAGTTCTTGGGTGGAAAACTTTCACATTTGACAATGTATTTTCACAAAAATTGGCACAGGTTATTTTCTAAGATAATTATTTAATATACAAAGAAATTATTCATATCGGTTAACTATAGCATATAGCTGCCATATAAATTAAAACAGAATCAAATGCTTGCATGGGAAACTTCCTCATTTAACGATATATCTTCCCGAAATTTGGTATGAGTTATTGTTCATAGAAATAATGTAATATCGAAAGAAATTGTTCAGAACGGATTACTATAGCATATAGCTTCCATACGAACTGGACACATAGATACTAAAAGAAATGCACCTGTGTAGGGTATATTAGCTTCGGTGCAGCCGAAGTTAACGTTTTTTCTTGCTTGTTTATAAAAAAATATTTATCGCAGAGAAAAAATCTTCGTTTAATTACTAAGAAATATATTTAAGAAGCTCGTGTTAAAATTTGGGACTAATCGGTTAAGCCGTTTTTAGTACTGTTGGTCACCGACTATGAAAACACTACTCACCAGCACTGTGTAACTTCAAAAATATTCAACGGAACAATATGAAATTTTCTGTGTGTATTCTTAAATATATGTATGTACATTAAAACAAAATCGATTTTTTGAAAACTCTAGTAACTATATATATTCCCTGAAGGGAGCAATATTCAAGCGTTCAAATCGATACAGTCTTTCGAGTTCTGAAAGTACAAAAGTAGTGAATACTCCACAATAATAGACCGCTATAACCAACGGTTATATATAATTGAAATTATAAATCTTAATCGTATATAAGACAAAAATTGAGCGAATTGTTAAAAAATATTTTAAAACTTTTAGAATGATATTACTTTTATACTCAATACTTAAAAGAAGCATATTACAAAATAAACCACGTCAGAAATATTCATTAGTTTCATTTAAGTCATGTATTTATTTGTAAATGTGTACATATGTACATACATATGTCTGAACTATTTTCACGTGCTGCAAGCGAACAAACAAAAGCGGCTCTGCACGAACTCTCCCATATACAGGTTTTACTTTAGCTGTCAGTAAAGTCTTACCGGGGATTTCCAAGTAGTGTCTGTCAACGCTGAAAAATGAGTAACGTTTAGTGAAACGTGTTGGCCACATTTCTTTAACAACAGGTGCGGTGCGTCTGCGCAGACGTAGCCAAAAACAACATACATATTTATTAATATTAAAATACTTATTTAGCATATGTATATGTATTGTATATTAAATACAAATATTTTAGAAGACGAAAAATACCGTACTTGAGTTGCATATAGGAAAGATGAAAATTTAAATGCATAAGGTGCTAATGAAGGAACAACAAAATATAAATGTGAATAAGCGAATAAATACGTATATACATATTTAGAACAAAGCCAGGTTTGTTGAACTTTTGTTTCGTGGTTTCCAAATGACCCCAATTTAATAAAGAAAGGATGCCTGCGAATCGGTTAAATAATTTTGTGACTTGCAAAAAAAGGAAAAAAAAAACGTTTTTTGGTGAAAGCCGGCATGTAATTTCTGAAATTATACAGAAATATACGTATGTACTTATATAACAAACATTAAATATTTGAAATGTGGAGATTTTTACAATTTTTTAATATTAATTGTTCAGTTGTCTTCTGTTTGTCGAGTATTTTATGTGTTGTAATCGATAGTTTAGGGTATAAGATGCCGCCCAAAGACCACCAAAATTTTGTTAAAATTCCAATTATCTTTTAACGTCACCTCTTTGTAAGTTTTTGACGTTTTTTACTGTAAGGCAGGTGAACATTTTGGAGAAGGCCGGAGCAGTGGGCCTTTACTAGCGCTATCTTTTTTGTAATCTGTTACACTAGGTATGTCTTTAAGGGATCCATTGGCCTCAAGGCTACTTACATACATATATAATCAATTAAAACTTTAAAGGCATTTTTTCGAAACTGTGTTTTAAATGTCAGTTTGTCAAATATTCTCACGAACTACTTAACCAATCGCAATGAAATTTTACTCAGGTCTTCGAGATAAAATTTGCAAGTTCTCGAAGCAAAGATTTTTTCTTTTTTTTTCATTACAAATATTTCCACCGAATTTTGCATATTTTTGTAAAAACGTCAGCCATAAATACAATTTTCACTTATTTTCCTTCATTTAATACCTTTTTCTTTTTACTTCATATGAAACTGTAAGAAGTTCTGCTGTCAACGCGTAGACACCTTTATTACGGCAATGACGTCGATGGTCGAGTTTTGAATATTTTCCTTTAAAATTTTCACAACATCTTAGTAAAATATATATCTTTGGGATAATACAATATTATATTTTTTATAATAAATTGGAACAGGCCGTTTTTTGCTCGGGGAAATCTGTGTAATCGCTTCATTTTAGATAGATTTAGCGTGCAACAAGATAATAAAAAAAATTGAAGTGTTTATTTTGTTATGTCTGCAATTGCAATTGCGTTCAAATTACACAGTTGTCCAAATTAATAACATGTCTTCATTACAATAACGACGTCGTATGTACATAATTGTAACCTGCCACAATCTCACTCTACTATACATGCAATGAAAAAAATTTGCTTAATTCGAATTGCTTCCATCAAAAAGTCATTAACTTACTATTAATAAATTGAACATACTTGTGTGCATATATGTAGTTATTATTGAAAATTCAATGAACATAAGCGATTTATGCATTCGAGTGCTGCTGCTATGGTATTATTGTGTTGTAAATGCTACAACATGAAAACAGATTTAATGCAACTGTTCATCTGTTCGACCGATTTGTGATAAATGTGTAATTTAAATTGCCAAGATGAAAAATATAACAAGCATTATCTCTAAGTCCTTCCCCTATAAGCAAGCTGATGATGTTGCTCACTTAACAAAAATTTAAATTTAAAGCAACAATAAGGTTTTTTTTTTATTACAAGATTTTATATATGTGACCTGTTCTGCGAAAAGGGAGCTAACGTGCGAAAACTAGTTTTCTGGGAAACAGCTGTTAAAAATAAACAACTCGTTTCTCGTTATCTCATTAATTGTTCTCCTTTTTTGGCACCTAAGCCCCTTTCCGTAGACCAGGTCACATATATTTACATGTATATTATATATGTATAAACCTTTATTCCTATATCTTATATCTTTTTGATTATGCGGATCTCTTTTAAACCAGCTGTGTTATCGTTTTGCTATTATCCAAAGTTGGGCGTATTGTAAACGTCTTATATTAGATCCAACACTCCATAAAAAATGAACTTAATTTATCTACTCGATAGATCTACATTCAGCGCTGCACAGCACCAGCCATTCCTTACACGTAAGCTATACTTTTTTAACCATGAAAGCGTGTGTGGTTTTTGACACTTTAAACTACGTGTAATAATGTTGTTAAACACATTTAGAAGAAAAAAAGCATGCCAATCTTTTGGAAAATTATAAAAATAAAGTAATAAGATAGTTTGCAACGACAGCATACCAGCCCAACCAGTTTTGGATTTCTCTTGTACTAAGAGCTTGCAAAAAAGAAATAATAATAATTTGTTTAACAGATTAAATTGGTGACCGCACTTCTACTCACCTAAATTTTTAGTTGGACATTTTAAATATTACAATTAATATGCGGAGATTTTGAATTAACAAGTTGTTGGGGCAACTATTACACCTTGTTACTGCACCTCAAAATCCTTGTTTGTAATAAATTTACCATTTTTAGTGCCTAACATGCTTTATAAAGCCATAAAGTTATATGTTTATATAAAGGATTAGATCGTTGGCCAGTATCATATTAAGATAGTTTGATGTAAGTTTCTTTATAAAAAACGAAATTTTTCAAAGTTTGGAAATTTATTTTTCCCACCTTGATCTTGTAATGGTTTTGAATTTTTTGATGTACAAACTGTTAAGGTTTAAATAATGAAATAATCTGTTCGTAAAGTTGGCACAATTTTTTGAAATATTGGTAAATTGTTTGAGTGAATTACTCATACTTTGGGAACTTGGTATATTTAAGGGACAAAGCTAGTGCCAAATAAAAAAACAAATTTTTTTTTGCATATTTCGGTAGTTGATAGCTTTAATAATTAACGAAAAGAATATTTAAAATATTTTTTTTTTTAATTTTTAGAGTTACAGGCTTCTAAAGCGTAGTCGCTTAGTTCAATCAGCCCTAACACTTTATCCTTAAACGAGTCTTTCCCACACAGCACATTAAATAGTTATATGTGTTATGGAGACAATGATCCGATTACTATGCATACATAATTCATACATCTCCATACAATAACTTACCAGTTATTGTTCTGATTGAAAATCGAGTTTTGGCTGGCCAGAAACGACCATTAAGTTTTGAATTTTTTCGACTATAAGTCATTGCGTAGACAATATCTTCTAGAAGAGAATTTTAGTTGTAAGTTTTATCCTCAGAGAAGGGCGGTATCACTTGGGGGGTTCTTTGTTAACGCCGTCGACGATCGCGTATAACTCAAAAGTATTAAACTCTTTTTTACCAAAAATTTTACTGGATATTCTTAAACTATGTGCAAAAATAGCCTGACAATTTTGAAACAATTGATAGAGTAGTTTCTTTTGAACTTCCGAATAATTGTTTTTTTAGGCTTTCAAATATATTTTTTAAGATATGTCATCAAAATTTTCTTTCATCGCAATAACAAGTGAGGATCAAGCAATGAACTGCTGCAACTATAGTTTAATGCCGAGTTCCGCGATAGAGGTCTGCATATGATTACTTTGGAATAGACAATTCTGAACATATCAAGGAAAAAATTCAGCAATACGGAATAAAATATAACGGAGAGCACTTTAAAACTTTAATAATGACGATATAATATGGGGAAGAGTTGCCACATATCAAAAAAATAAAACTAAAAATTTGAATTCATTAACTTATGGTATTCTGTTCAATATTATATGCTGACATTTGAGGCAAATTTTGATTTCCTTAAGTGCGAAAAAATTAAAGTTTGTGGCAAAGTGCATTAAATACAGCAATTAATTGCATAATTGCCAAGTGCACTTACAATCTCATACAACTGAAGTAGTATTTAGCATTTGAATAAATAAACATTGACCACAACTAAGTCCGTAATGATTAACAATTAAAAACAAAATTGTTATGCTTTAACCAGTATTTATTATTGTGTTATATAATTTTTCTAAGATTCTTATTTTTAGTGCTTGTATGCAATATGCCAGAAGGTGTTTATAAATATGCAGTTATTATTAAAAATATGCGCTAGTAATTAGCGTTTTGTATGCCCCTAACGATGATCGAAATTGCCATATGGGTGTTGGAATTCCGCAGTTTTTACACGCTTGTCAGATTTTGATCAATATGGCTTGCGCATAGGCGATCGGCTGACATCAATTAACAGAAAGTTGCACAGCTGTAAAATCCGTTTAATTGCAGGAATCCCGTTTGATTGGACGAACTAATAAATTGAGAGGCAATGCATTATGCATTTTAAGTATTAAGATATTATATTTAGAGAATTCTTTATAGGCACGGAAGTGAAATCGATCAACCGTAAAGAAATTGTGTGACATACCGAATTCCTTCACGCTTGCCGTGTAATTACCACCTCCATATTGAAAGTTGAAACCATTTGAATAATTATTTTAGATTGATTCGTGTAATACTTTGTTGCCATTGACGGTTCCGTTCTCACCGGGATCATTTTGAAGAAATGTGGACCGATGGCTCCACCGGCCCACAAACCACATCAAACCCTTGTTTTTCTGGATAAAATAGTAGCTCTTGAATCTTTTTAGGTTGCTCTTCATTCCAAATGAGGCCTCATCGCTGAACGCTTTTGCTCAAAAACGTCGGTTCTTCTTGGAACTTGGAGCCCGTAGAGCAAAGGGTTGTAGCTTGGGAAGGTCGAGCGCTTTAGGTCTTTCACAATCTGTATTTTGTAAACTTTAACTTAAAAATTTCGACGTAAAATCCGCCAAATTTTCGTGTACACTCCTAGTTACGTCTTACGTTTTCTTCACTGCTTGCTGGACGCGATATTATTCGGTCGAATATTATCCAACAATGAATGCTGGATCTCAAGATGTTTGATGGTGTTGCAAATAGTACGCTGAGTAGGCCTGTTAGGTTGACCATAAGATGAGTAAAGCGCGCGAAACGCATTCTTTACGGAAGGTGGATTTTCGAAAATAGTACCTCTACTTGGATCACCCGTCAAAAACGTTCATGGTCAAATCGCGGTGAGCTCACGCAAACTCTAGCATATACATGAGTAATAGTCAAGAATGTTATGCTATGAGTTTGGTGACATTGGCAGGGAGTTCTCCTATCGAGAAACTATTAATTCACCTGCACTTTCAACAATTGAACAGTCTGAACTAAACAATCGCCAAGGACCATTCCAGGTTCATATACATCGTTACTGATTTGCCATAAGGACCTGACACCAAGTGTATACTGAAATAATGAAATTTGAAATTTTAAAACATTTGTGTTAAAAGGAAAAGTTATTTTAAAAAAAGATTATTC